>NC_058130.1:502799524-502970667 GCF_016433145.1 Gracilinanus agilis
TAGCTCAGTGGATTGAGAGCCAGGCCTAGAGACGAAAGGTCCTAGGTTCAAATCCGGGCTCAGACACTTCCCAGCTGGGTGACCCTGAGCGACTGTGTGACCCATTGCCTACTGGTTGTGGCCCTATGCTCCTTGAATGGAGTCCCAGGATTAAAAAAAAAAAAAATCCTCACAACACAGCCAAAAAAGGAACTGTTGGAGTCTGAGGCAGATCAAAGGATGCCGTCTTCTACTTTATTTCCTTCATGAGATTTTTATTGTATGTATGATATATGTCTTCCATCATGACATGAGCAACATGGAAATATGCATTCCATGAAAGTACTGATATAAATTATATTAGACTTTTTACCACCTGGGAGATAGGGAAAAAGAAAAATCTGCATCCTAAAATGTCAGAAAACAATTATCAAAAATTGTTTCTATGAGTAAATGGAAAAATAAATTAATTTAAAAAAATAACCATATACCAGGACTTGTTTAGCCATTCCCCAATTGATGGACATCCCTCCATTTTCCAATTCTTTGCCACCACAAAAAGAGCTTCTGTAAATATTTTTGTACAAGTAGGTTCCTTTCCCCTATCTTTAATTTCTGGGATACAGACCTCATAGTGGGAATGCTGGGTCCTTTTTCGGGGTGCCCTTTATTTATTATGCATTAGAACACAGAACTTTGAAAGCTGCACGTGTTTCTGGCCCTTCTGCCATAGCTTCTTGCTTTGTCATCTGCACTGGTTTTATTGGTGATTCTTTTTCCTATTGTTTTTGGGCTTCTGGATGACTTTTTGTTCATTTCTGGGGTGATAGACACTGTGGCTTCTCACAGGATTTTCTTCATCATTACATTCATTCTGGTGTGATTTCAGTTTTTTGCTAAAGTAATTATGTGGGAGCAGGATGATAAGCTTTCTGTTCAGGTAGCCATTTTGGTTGGAATTCCTATCATATTAATCAGTACTACCCACTCTTCACCACCACTAACCAATTCCTTGCTTTGTCTCCACTTATCTTAGTTTGGGTCTTTATTACCTCTTACTTGGACTATCACAATTACTTAATTGTTTACTTGCTTTCATTCTCTCTCCAATCTGCATACATAGCTACTAAAATCATCTTAAATTAAATGTCCAAATAACGCACTTCCTTTAGGTAGTCAGATTGTAAAGTGTTTCACATGTCAAGCTGAGGAATTCATATTTTATCCTAGAGACATTATTACCTCTAGCCATGATTTTGTGATCATCAAAAGAATCTCTTTCAGGGGGCAACTGGGTGGCTCAGTGAATTGAGAGCCAGGCCTACAGATGGAAGGTCCTATGTTCAATCTGGCCTCAGACACTTCCCACCTTGTGACCCTGGGCAAGTCACTTGACCCCCATTGCCTACCCTTAGCACTCTTCTGCCTTGGAGCCAATACACAGTATTGACTCTAAGATGGAAGGTAAGGGTTTTATTTAAAAAAAAAAAATCACTTTCTGCCTTTGAGTTTGGTTACCATTTAAGCCAAAGCCTTATTCTCCAGTCTTTATTTCTAGATTCATTTTCATACTGCTTCCTTACATTTACTTTCTGTTCTAGTCTACTTGATATGTTTCTCCAAACTCATAATTTCATGCCTCTGAGTCTTTTCACAGATTTCCCAATGTTTAGAATGTAGTTCCTATTTACCTAAGCCTTAAAGAATCCATAGCAACCATCAAAGCTTAGCATCTGAGCCATGCCTTACAGTTGCTTCATATTCATCATTTTTTCCCTTCTCTTCAGATTCTTTAATTTAACTCATTTGTTGAAATGTTAATCTCCCCTCCTTCCAAGTTGAACATAAATTCTTTGAGAATAATAACTGTTTTTTGTTTGTTTATTTTGGCAAAGAGGACTGATTTTTATTTTTAAAATTTTTTGTCTTCTGAACTGGAAATATTAGAACATGATAGTTGCCAATAAATATTTGTTTAATTGAAGTGTCTCAACCATTCTGATTGTTGAACACAATATTATATAGCTTAGTAGGTCTTAATTTTAATTTAAATTAATCTAGAACTGGAAATTAATTGATTATTTCTGTTTTAGGCTCTACGCTACTTGGCAGAATGCCGTGCTAACAGAGAAAAGATGAAAGGTGAACTGGGTATGATGTTGAGCTTGCAAAATGTAATACAAAAGTAAGTAGACCATATTTTGTTTTGCTGAAATAGATTGTTTAGTTAAACTTTTACATACAATCAATGTAAAGTCTTAAATGAATCTTTGAAGTTGACTTTCAACTTTTTTTGAGTATTAAAACCCTTTTTAAATATAAAAATGTTTCGCAGGTCATTCCCATGGCAAAAGTTATTCTGTTAGTATTGAAGGATTAAGAAAATAAAATGGGGGATGGGACAGAGAGTTAGGGGACTCAGCATATTGAAAGGTAGAGGTAGAGAGAAGAGATCCTGGGTTCAAATATGGCCTTAGACACTTTCTATTTGTGTGATCCTGGACAAGTCATTTAACTCCCATTGCCTAGTATTTATCCTAGCCCTGGAACCAATCCATAGTATTGATTCTAAGATAGAAGGTAAGGATTTTTTAAAAAAAGAAAAGAAATGTTAGCTATGTGACTGAGCAAATCGCTTAACCACCATTGCCTCACCCTTTCTTCTTTTATGTCTTAGAATTGATACTAAGAATGAAGGTAAGGGCTTTAAAAAAATAAAAGAAATGTTAATGAAAAGCTATTATGAATTCTGTTATGTTTTAAAATTTGTATCTTTATAATATCTTTATAAATTAGAAAAATGTATTTATGAGAGACATTAAAATCAGTCTATTAGAGCTATATTGATTTATCTTATATTTTATTGGAGCTAAAGAAAGATCAGAGTAACAGTTTTTGGTGTGTATGTAATGATTTCACAGGCTCCCATGTATCCACAAATTAGGAACTACAGTGTAGTGTTTCTATCTTATTATTGATTTGCTTCATTGTTTACTACAAAGAACCAGAGGGTGATAGAATAGTTACATCAGAAATTTATGGGATTCAGAGGGACTTCTTTGAGGAGATTCTGATCAG
This sequence comes from Gracilinanus agilis, assembly GCF_016433145.1. NCBI lineage: Eukaryota > Metazoa > Chordata > Mammalia > Didelphimorphia > Didelphidae > Gracilinanus > Gracilinanus agilis. The sequence goes on from NC_058130.1 coordinate 502,802,582, forward strand.
GCATTTCTGAGGAGATTCTAGAGGCATTTCTAGATGAGATTTAGGGCTCTTTGGTTGATTTTTGAAAACACTTTTTTCCTTGAGCTGCTTATGACCATCTTGCTTCAGCACAGCATGGGCTTTGGGACCAGGCTGAGCTGAGGAACCTTTCTTGAGAGCAAGCTCTGACTTGAGTGAACTTTGCCCTTCCCTGATAAGTGGAAACAATGAGGTAGGGGGAGTAGCCTATGTATTCCTGTCCAGATGACTTGAGGATTTTTAGCATTCTCACTGAAAAGACCAGAGCTTAATTGATATCCGAAAACTAGAAAGGAATTAATAAAATTTTGGCTTGGAGGAATAGGGGCACCCATGTTCTTTTCAAAAGTGTCCAACCAATTCGAGTTAGGGGAAGACTTTGAATGCCAGAGGGCTTTGTATCAAGAAACGTTTATCTAGGCTCTTCCCTAGTTCAGATCCTTCTTGCCTTTCACAGTTAACTCTTAACTTCAAGTCAGCTTCTGGAGTCTCCCTGGGCTCTTTTATCCTACCTGCTCTGAGGGGTGTTTTAAGACAGTGACACCTCAGACCTTCCCAAGAGCTTCCAGAGGCCCTCTCAGGCTACAACACCTTCAAGGCCCTGCTTTTGCTATTGTTTTCTTTTTCCTGATGGGGTTTCTTGATTCCCTGGGCTATTCCTTCTCCTACCTGCTTTGAGGTGGGCCTCCCAAGTCCTAAGAGGATATTAATATCTCTCCCTGTCATATGATCAGGCCTTCGGGGAAAGATCTTGAACTATCTAATCATTTGTCCTTCAAACAAGAGAGAGACCTTCAGATTCAAAAAGTATAAATCTGGATTTTTGAAAAAGGGAAGAAGACAGTCTGTAAACTGTCAGCCATTTAGCTTGACTTCACTTCCTGGAAAGATTCTAGAACAAAAGATAGTTGCTGAACATCTAGAAAAGGAAGCAGTATTTACAAAGTGCCAGACTTCATGAAGAAGATATCATGCAGGCTAATCTCATTCCCATTTTAATATGATTACCAAACTAGAAGATGAGAGTGATATTAGAGAATGTGAACTCAGATTTAGCAAAGCCTTGATAAAAGTTTTCATGTAATTCTTAGAGAGAATGTGGAAATATTTAGATTGGATAATGATACAGTCAAATGGATTCAGAAATGGTTGACCAGATACCAAGTGATTGTTAATATTTCATTGTCATTGTGGTAGGAGGTCTCCAGTGGAGTACCTCCTAGAATCTATTGTTTGGTCCTTTGGCAATCAGCATTTTTGTCTTTGGTTTAGATAAAGATGTAAATGGTATGTTCACAAAATTTGCAAGATGAATTAAAGTTGGGAGGGATAGCCTAGATAAAGGATGATAAAATCAGCATCCAAACAGATTTTGATAGACTTGAACTTTGGGATAGATTTAAGACTAATGTGCAAAAGCCTTTCACTTTGTGTGAAGGAAATATTGGGGAACATTGATCACGAGTATAGAATCAAAGCTTTGGTGCCCCCTCTAGTTGGTAGGAAAAGCCAGCAACAACTGAGGTACAGGACAGTAAGGCAGGCCAGATGTTCCCTAGCATCTGGATGTTCACTGGGCAGCTCAGGCAAGGGAGAAAGGGTGACAGTTGGCTCTTGAGGTGTGAGGGGTGAGAGTTGAGTGGGTGGAGAGGAAGTTTGATAAACTGAGGCCAGACCAGATTGTGGTCTCTCAACTTTGGTGTGGGTGTTGAGTAGGGGCCCCACGAGTAGGGCATTTTTCCCTAAAAGTAATCCACTGCTACTGTCTCTCTTTCATCCTTCTTCCTTATTCCTTTCTGATGAATAAAGATTAAAAATCTATGGCCAGTTCCTCAGTTTTAATCCTAACAACATAAGTACAAAAAAATCAACTTCACTTGTATGAGGTGAAGGAAGCATAGTTAGACATAAGTTCAGGAAAAAAAAAGATAGTGGACCTCAACTTGATTTATGAATTAGCAGTATGATGTGACAGTCCCAAATGCTAATTTGATCTTAGACTGCATTTAGAAGAAATAACTTACAAAAATATGGAGCTGAGTCACACTCTACTCTGCTGTCATATTCAGTTCTGCATCCACAGTTTAAGAAGTACATTGATAAACTGGAGAGTCTTGAAGAAAAGGCAACCACAATAGTGAAGGGTATTGAGTCCATGTCATTAAAGGATATATTGAAGTTAACTGGTAATGTTTAGACTGAAGAAGAGAACACTTATTGGGACAGGATAGCAATCTTCATCTATTTGAAAGACAGATATTAAGTATGTGAAGAATTAGACTTGCTTTTTTTTTTTTTTTTTTTGGGAGGCTGAGCCAAGAACAATGGATGAAAATAGCAAAGACCAAATACAGGTTTCAGATCAGGAAAAATTCTATAACAAAGATGCTGTCTAAAAGTTAAATGACCTTTCTTAAGGGCTTCTTCAGGAGTGGCTGGGTAGCTCAGTGGATAGACCACCAGACCTGGAGATGAGAGATCCTGGTTTCAAGTTTAGCCCGAGACAATTCCTAGCATGTGACCATGGTCAAGTCACTCAACCCCCATTACTGTGCTTCTTCTGCCTTAGAAACAAAACCTAATATTGATTCTAAGACAGAAGTAAAGGGTTAAAATAAAAGAATTTGTGACCTTCTTCTTGGAGGTCTAAGCAGAGGCTTAATGATCACTTGTAGACTAGGTTATAGTGGGGGTTTGTTTTGTGTATGGATTGGACCAGGTGACTGCTGAGGTTTCTTCCATCTCCTGGATTCTGTGATTATTAAACTCTTTAAGATTTGGCAAAGCTCTTTACATGTGCTATCTCATTTGGTCCTTCAAATAATCTCCAGTGGCCACCTACTGTCTTTGCCATTTAAAGTTATTTTCAACCAATCCCCTTCCTACCTTGCCATTCTTCTTACATTTTATTCCTTTCTCCACAGCATATATGATCCAGATCTACTTGGTGCTCCTAGCTTAATGACTTTGCAATGACTGTCCTCCCTGTGTCTTTAATGTTCTGCCTCACTTATACTTCTTAGATTCCTTGGTTTCTTCTAGGCTTATCTTAGATGCCTCCTTTTGCAGGAGTACTTTCCTAGTCTCCCAGCTGTCAGAACCTTCCCCTGTAAGGTTATCATTTACATTGTTTTTTATTTTATGTACCTGTATATTTACTTATTGTCTCCTCTATTAGAATGTCAGCATCTTGAAGACATATGACTTTTTTATTTTTTTGTATTCTCAAAACTTGGCACAGTGCCTTTCATATGATAAGCACTTAATAAATGGTTGTTGATTGAGAAACTAATCCAGAAATGTCGATTTAATGTTTTTAAAAATGTTAATTTAAAATTTCTATGTATGAAACATTTTATTTAAGAACTAGGTGTTAGCTTTCTTGTTGTGCTACTGTCTTCTCTTCACTGATGGCCTTATCTTCTACTCTATTGTTATGAAGCCATACTTCCCTTTCAAAAGCATGAACTGAATGAAGCTCATTTATTTTGAGTTTTTATTATCCATTGATCCTTCACCAGGGTGGCTTCAGTAAAGCTAAAAAGTTCACAGAATCACAGAATTATAGACCTAGGACTGAAAAGAAGAAGCTTGAAAGTCATTGAGTCAAGACCTCTCATTTTTTAAATGAAGATATCCCAGCTCAAAGAAAAGGTGATTTGCCCCATGCCACCCAGAATAGTATATTTTTGTTGTAAGATTTAAATCCAAGTCCTTGACTTTTTAAGGCCAGCTCTCTTATCTAATTGGCTATGCCGCCCAAACTCAAAAGATAAAAAGTCTTCTTTTATGTCTTCACTTCAGATTGTCAGATCTTAGCTATACATTCTGCACTCAGTATTATGATAGTAGATTATAACATGACTAGAGTTCTGTTTCTTAGAATATTATAAGGCATTTAATATGAGGCAACTATAAATTAATGAGTGGTTTTTTACATTGTTAAACTTATACAACTCATGTTGCTAGTAAATTTATCAGCTGCAAAAGAAACTCCATATTTTCACTTAAGTCATAGGACACTTATCTATTCTACTTTGTACCCAGGATATATGTGTGTTTGCAAGGATGCATACTCTCTCAAAAGTTTGAAGAAGAGGGGTTGAATACTATTGAAACTGTTGGAAGCTTTAGGCACAGTATATCAGCAAGCTTACTGACTTCTTTATTTTTATGCTGACTTGTTACTGTTAGTGTGTTAGAATTAAATTTGGAATCTGAGCACTTGGGTTTAAGACTAAAGTTTCTCCTTCATCTGCTTTGTGACTTTGGACAAGTCACTTAACCTTTTTGGATTTCCTTTTTTTCGTCTACAAAATGGGGATATCTTTACTTGCCTCACAGGATTGTTACAAGAAAAAAAAAGCATAAATGTGAACCAGTTGTAATTGGCTTAGCTTTATAAATATCAACTGCTAAAACTGCTGAGTGTAGCTGCTAATAGCTTGTAATAAGTCCAAGTATTTTTGTTAGTCTTGGTTTCGTAGATAGCTTATTACCATTAAATGAATATACAGTAATATACATGTTATATAGAGGTTTATAAATTAATATGCTTATATTCACTTGATAATAGTAATAAGCCATCTTGTGTGTGTGCCATATAAACTATATAAATTTTCTTTTTAAAGAAATTCATATCCCAAATTGACTTGACTTTCAACTTGGGTTATAGTGATAGAATAAATAGATTACTAAAGAGTATATTCATATTAACGATTGTTCAAAAGCCATTTACTAAATGCTTGCAGTTCAGTAGTATCTTGGTCTCTTGTACTTATCATGTCCACAAATATTAGAATTAACTATTTTATGTCATCTAGGTTTTCTATGATAATCAGACTCCAATAAAAATCTTAAATTTCAGAAGGCCTATAGGTTTTAACTGTCACTTTTTTGCTTGCTTTTTTTGTATTCTCTACATATGACTGCTTGTGAATCTGACCTTTTTGTTCTACTCCTTTAGAATGAAAGGTCTAATAATTACCTTGGGGCAAGAGTAACAAAGATGAGCAGCAGTCATGGATAATCTTCAAACCTGGTAATTGGGTTTATTAAATATTTTTTTCCAAACTTTCACTAAAGAAAATCTCCAATTTAGTTTCAATTAATCTTTGACAGCTTTTTTAAAAATCAAGGAAAAGCAACCAAATACTAAAAAAAACCTGATTGTTTTATTGAAAAACATTTTTGAAAGTATCAAATTCTAGCAAAATATTTTTGGAGTGGCATATTATTGATAATATATTTAAGAAGATCTATCATTTAAAAGTGAAATATAAAATTTTAAGAGCAAAGTTGTTTTCTTTTTCCCTCTTTTCTTGTTAAGATATGAGGATATCAGGGCAGCTAGGTGGCTCAGTGTGGATATAGAGTCAAATAATAGGTACTAGGTTCAAATCTGGACTCAGATACTTCCTTTGTGACCCTGGGCAAGTCACTTAACCTCAATTGCCTAACCTCTTACCTGTTTTGCCTTAGAACAGATTCATAATTTCAATTCTAAAATGAAGATAAGAGTTTTAAAAAAAGATCTGAAGACATCTAGTTGACAGGAAATGTTGAAGCAAGCTTTTAATTTCATGGACGATTAGGAGATTATTTTTGTCTCAGAAATAAAAACTTGAAATAATTTAATAACATTTTATTTTGATAGAGAAAAAGACAAAGTATATGAATATAATGATACAGTGATTGTTCTCTTTCTGGAGAAATAATAGAAAGTCACTGGTTACCAAAAATCATTAGTTTTTCTTTAAGGTATTCAAATTTCAACTTTAAAATTTTTCTTTTAAGACTATTAATGGTCTACATATCTAAGTGAGTCACTGTGTTTGGCATTGAGGATGAAAGAAATGAAAAATGGCCATTGCCAATATTTTTCAGTTTACTATTTTAAGAAGACCTGTTGTTTACATAATATCTGAATGTATTGGTAAAATTCATAGTTGCTTCTCAAGGTATGATATAGGTGTAATCCTTTCCTTTGTCTGTGTTATAGGAGTGATAGCATCAATAGCTAGTTACTTTAACAAAAAATTCTGAGGACATAGAAGATTATGGGAAAGCCTATCATAAGAATGACTTTGACATAACAGTGTAACAATGGATTTTTTTCCTTAAGTACCTGTGAGTAATTAATAAAGTAATTTAAAATTCAAGGTACTTATGCCCTATCTTTTAGCCTTCCTTGAATTTTGATTGGTTATTACAGTAATTTTATTCATAGAAAACAGTAAAGCTCATATAATGCTAGGAATGTCAACATCTTTATGTCTCCAGTGACTTGTACAGTCTGATGTATAGGAGGTGTTTTAATAAATGTGTTAACTCATCTTACTGATGTTTTTTCTTAGATAATTTTCACGTTTCTTTTCAAGTGTGTCTTTAATATTAGATTCTCTTAACACAAACTATTATGCAATACAAAATTTGGTATAAAATTGGTGAGTCTAAGATTTTGTTTGAGTGGATTTATTGGTAGGAGAACCATACATTATTATGACAGTTTCTACCTATATTTTAATGGGATATACAAGACTTGGGCTCATTATAACTTTAATATATTTTGTGACTCATTTGCCTGTTGGAGATCTCCCTAATTTGAAGGTACAATTAACATTCTGTTTATTTCCTGATGTTTGGAACATTTTAAAATTTGGTTACCAAAAAATGTTTGTAAATTTGACTTATAATTTGGATGTTGTCTTTTGTATTTATGGGAAGATGATTAGATAATTTTTTGCTCCTAGGCACCAGGACTTTACAAGGCATCCAAATTAGGATCATATTTTGGTTCAGAACATCTCTTACTTCAGTACTTCAAGAATCTGTGATTTCGTCATTGTGGGTACTGCCTTCATTGAAACATTACAGTTCCTCTCACAACTTAGTAGATGGCCTTTGAATGTTGCTGTAGCTTACAGTTCAAATACCTTATAGCTAACTTGGTGGTGAGCTTCACAGCTGATCCTCAGGGGACAGATGTGCAGTCTGTCTCAGGTCTGTACATCTCTTTAATTTTCTACAAAAACATCTTAAATGTGTTGTAAAAATATGTATTTTAGGATAGGAACTACTTTAAAAATTTGACTGCCTACAAAAAAATATTGCAGCTTTTCAAGTTTTTATTTCATAGTGAAAATCAAGCTTTATCTTTGTGATATCCTTTTGTCTTGGCTAGAGACTAGAGAAAAGAGAGACATTATTAACTACATAACATCTATATGTGATTTTCAGCTTCTGTTTTCCATATATTACTAATGTGGACCATGACAAATGTTTTTCTGGCCACAGGTGGTTGATTTATCACAATCCTAACTTTAACACAAGCATTCTTTAGAAAATCAAATTTGAAATTTCTTATACCCATATCATAAGAAACCTATATTTCCTAGTCTGATAATTGTTTTTTTTGATCTGGCTACACCAGGGCAGATATCCAGCCAGCATGAGAGTAGAAGAGAACTGTCAGAACATCCATCTATCTCTTTAGGAGGCCTGAGTTAGGGTGAGATGTAGTTGTACTGCTATGGAACTGCTCAACTGTGGAAGCAGCAGAAGGATGTTCCCACACCCCAGAAGGCCCCAGAGGGCAAGAAAAATCTGTTATGGAGGGCTGCTGCTTGATTAACAGAAGAGAAACACTAGACCTGGCAGTAAGCCGTGGGGAAACCAGATAAAAGAAAGCAGGTATGGAGAATGGGGTTGCTTGTTATGGGGGAAGCAGGGAACGTTTGTTGGATATAGAAATAATTCTGGGTATTTTCTTTTTGCCCTCCTTTAGTTGTTATTCTGTGAAGCTCTAAACTACTTCATTCAGTTGTTAACACTTGCAGGTTTCTCTTGTTCTGGGGTCAAATTGGTGCTTGCAGACTGGCAATTGGATTGATTTCAAAGTCACTGTTACTTTCAGTTCTTTAACTGTGAAGAGAATTTTTGAGTTCCCTGTCACTCAGAATGAGTCTGGCATTATGGCCTACTTCTAGTCTCTTATTAACAAAAATTCTGTGCTTTGAAGGCTAAAACTCTTTTGTATTCTGCCTTTTGGTTCTAAAGTTCTTTGTCAGAGAAACATAAAATGTCAGCTCAGAAGATCTAAATCTAACTTATGACATATTTGTTGTCTGGGGTTTGGAGAAAAATAGTTTTGATGGAAGATGTGTTTTGTAAAAGTGCTTTGGAATATTTAATATGAAGAATACTATAAATATAACTTGCTTTAATAAAATGTGACATTCACTTTAAAACTAGTAGCATTTCATGGAGGAACTTTATAAAATATTAGTTTTAGAAACAGTGCTTTTAGAATGGTCTGATATTTTTCTTGAGGCTTGCTAAGGTAATTTGATATAGGTGTCTGGTGACAGGTGAAAATGCTTTGCATCATTCCATTTTGCTTCTCTCCCATAATAATTCTTTTAAAAAATTATTTGTTACCACAAAATGTGACAGATAATTATAATCATTCTCAATTTCTTATCCAAGAGAGAAGTATAATTCCTGTTTCTAAATGATTAGGAATAACTATCAAGATAAAATCAACTTTAAGTATAATTCCTTTGTTGCATAAATGTAATTTTTTTATCCTGAAAGGAGACAAAGTGCCAAGTTGCCTCTTAAAAAGAATGTTTAAGAAGTTTTCCATGAGGTGTCAGCAGACCTTTAGCATTAATACTGATATAGTCAGTAGTTTATGAAGAGTGTGACAATCTTAATGACTCCTTATGGACAATATAAAGTAGTATTAGTAGCTTCTAGAATTAGAATAAATTAGAATTTATAGCCTATATGGAAATATACTCATTCTGTGTTGAAAATGAAAGTGACTTTTGATAGCCAAGTGGGGTTAAAGTTCATCAGTGTGGTAGATTTTTCTGGGGAGTTCATTTTATGAATACCATTATGGTACTCTTGACTATAACTAATGTATTAAAAATAGTGATGGAGAATCAGTATACCAAATAGCTCTTATTATAGAATGGTGAATTACTGAGAGTAAAATTCCAATTACTTAGCTAAAAGAGCTTTTCAAGATAGTCTCTATTTGCCTGGATGTCAGGTTTAACAAGCTGAACTAAATCTAGCACATTAATCAGCTCTTCCAATTTATTACTTGCCTAAGAAGATTAGGGCAATTAATATGTACTTAATTACATAGCTTCTTCTTCAGATATGACCAAATACACCACTTCAACTACAGACTTATTCCCAGTTTTTTTCCCCTCGACTTTTTTTAAATTTTGTCTTGATCTTTGAACATTGAAGTAGACATAAAATCTTTACCATCATAGCCTTTCTTTTTACTTTTTAAACAAATTTCTTAAATCACCAAGACAGGATAATTTATAAGTGATGGAGCTACATGGAGGCTGTATAGTAATTATATATAGTTGCTAGAATATTGAATTATAAATGTTATTTTTTTCTAAAATATTTTTCTTTTCTATGTTAAAATGCAGATACCTTTTTTCTATACCAAAGGCCCATTTTGAAACAACATAATTAGAAAAATATAGTGAATGAAACTAATTGCAGTTTGGAAAATAGCATAATGATGACATTACAGTAACTTCAGTGGTGATTATTAATTTTTTGAAATAGAGCAATGCTTGGCACATAACAGGCTCTTAATAGGAACTTACTGAAAGGTAACTAGGTAGCTGAGTGGATTAAGAGCCAGACCTAGAGATAGCAGGTCTTGGGTGCAAATTTAGGTGCAGATACTTACTAGCTGTGTGACCCTGGGCAGTTCACTTAATCGCCATCGCCTAGTCCTTACTTCTCTTCTTAGAACCAATACTTATTATTGATTCTTAGACAGAAAGGAAGGGTTAGGGAAAAAAAAAGTACAGATTGATTGGAAAACTTTCCAACAATAAATAGTAAATCATACATATATTTTTATTATATATATTTATATATGATACTAAATTAATTAATTGAAAGGTAACAATGTAGTCTAAGCATAAGGATAGTAGCAATTTTTTTTCCTTTTCTACTACTTTTGATGATCTGAGTCATATATCTCTGAAAAGCAAGATGTCTTCTTCAAGTAACTTTCATTTTTCCACTGAAAGCCATATATAGTAATTTCTTTTTACTGAAATAAGATTGAAGTTCTTCTGTGATGTAGTGCGTTTTCTTTATAGAGTTGCTGTAGCCTCTAAATCATCATGTTTCAAATAAACTGGTCATGGATTTACCTGTATTTAACTAGACTGATCCTTGATCAATAGGCACAGTCTTTGATCAAACTGCACTTAAAACCTCTTAGCAATCAATGAAGTTCACCTCATTGCCAGGATAATGAATCTTTTTATTTGAAGGTAATAATAGAAGCCTTTTTGGTTCTGTAGTTTGTTATCTGTTGCCAATTGTGGTGGCAGAAATCTTGAATCTTTTGAATGTTTTGGGTCAGAGGAAGAAGAGAATAATACTATTCAGAGCAAAAGTGAATCTTTGGGGTAGCTTAACCTTCTGACTTTTCACTTTAATTTACTAGACTTCCTGAAATTTCATCAGTTTGAGATGCTTATGTGATTCTCATCCTCCTTTGTGAATGCCAGATAAGTGTAGGCAGCTAAGTTTTGTTTGCCTCAGTTCCTCCACTGTAAAATGTGCTGGAGAAGCAAATGACAAATCTTCATTATCTTTGCCAACAAAACCCCAAATGGAGTATTTCTCCAGGGTCATAAAGGTAGTATGTGTCAAAGAAAAAACTTGAATTCAGGTCTTCCCGACTCCAAGGACAGTCATCTTAACATGTGCAGAACACATGTAGGTTTGATTTGATTACAAGCTCAGAAAAAATCATCAGTATGTTGTGGCATCGAGAAAAGCTAAAATAATATTAGCCTGATTTAATAGAGGCATAGTATCGAGAGTAAAGGAGAGCTGATAATCACATTCATCTGGAATATTGTGATAAGTTAAGAGTAATACATAATAGAAAGGATCTTAGCAAATTGGAACATACCTAGGATGGCAAAAGGGGACTCTAATCTAGGCCTTGTCTAGTTAACAAATAATTGTTAAGCTCCTACTATGTGTCAGACAGTTGTGCTAAGCACTGGGGATACAAAAACAATTACTAACTATGTGATCCTGAACAAACCACGTAATCCTATTTTACCTTAGTTTTCTCAACTGTAAAATAGAGATAATAGGAGCACTTACCTCTCAAGGTTGCTGCAAGGGTAAAAGATAATATTGTAAAGTGCTTATTAAAGCACACAAAGTAGGCACTACTTAAATGCTAGCTATTATTACAAAAGAAATGCAATAAACAGTCCTTGCTCTCAAGGGGACACTAAACAAATAATTATGTATAAACATATATAAAATATAAATTGGGGATCATTAATGAAGGGAAGGCATTAAGCTTGGTAGAGAGGAGACTTAAAGGATCCAAGATAACAGTTAAATATAATATTTAAGGGGTTGACATGTGGAAGAGATTAGATTTCATCTACTTGTCCTATAAATTTAGTGTTGGAAGGAAACTCAGAGGTCATCATTTTGATTAAGTCTTTCATTTTTTTAGATGAAGAAATAGATGGGAGCAGCTAGATAGCTCAGTGCACAGACCTGGAGATGTGAGGTCTAGGGTTCAGATGTGGCCTAGACACTCCCTAGCTGTGGGAATCTGGGCAAGTCACTTCACCCCAGTTGCCTAGCTCTTACTGCTCTTCTGACTTGGAACCAATACTTAGTATTAAATATAAGATAAAAGAAAGTAAGGTTTTAAAAAAGAAAGAAATAGATGAAAGTCAAAGAGGTTTTGAAAACCCATGTCACACGAATGTAAGTGGAAAATTAGGATTAAAACTCAGGTCCTCTGACTCTAAATCCAGCCCAATTTTCACTGTCTCCCTAGAGTGGAAAACAGTTCAACTCAACAGCCCAAAACACTTTTTAGAAATTAGAACTACCAAATGGAAAATGTTGTTTTGCATAAGGGAGAAAGAGTAGAAAGGGAGGTAAGAGGGTGCTGCAGAACAACTAAATATAAAATTTTCTCTGGGGCTGGCCATATAATATACTAGGAAAAAGGGAGTATAAATTTTTTCTGCTCTTCATAGCACTTGACTTCTAATACAGAAAGCTCAAGCTAGCTGTCCTACTATCATACTTCAGATATGTGATGACAAAATAGGTTTTTGTAGGTTCATTTTGGAACCTTTTATTAGAAAATGAATTCTGAAATCTAGATGACTTCAAAAAACCCAACTTAGAATCAAACTTGTTCCTAAGATGAGAATCTCATGTATTTATTTTTGTTTTTAAATTTTTAATTTTAGAAAATTTTCCATGGTTACAAGATTCATGTTCTTACTCTTCCCTCTACCCCCCATCCTCCCACTCCCTGTAGCCAATGCGTATTTCCACTGGATTTTACATGTGTCATTGATCAAGACCTATTTCCATATTGTCGATAGTTGCACTGGGGTGGTTGTTTAGTCTACATCCCAAATCATATCTGCAACAACCCATGTGTTCAAGCCTATGTGGATAGCATTCTTTTCACAAGTCCCTTAGAATTGTCCTGGGTTGAATTGCTGTTGCTACAGGAGTCTATTACATTCGATTTTACCACAGTGTATCAGTCTCTGTGTACAATGTTCTCCTGGTTCTGTTCCTTTCACTCTGCATCAATTCCTGGAGGGCATTCCAGTTCACATGGAATTTCTCCGGTTCGTTATTACTTTGAGCACAATAGTATTCAATCACCAGCATATACCACAATTTGTACAAGTCTTTTTCCTTATGATCTCTTTGGGGTATAAACCCAGCAGTGATATGGCTGAATCAGAGGGCAGACGGTTCCTATATTTGTTTTAAGTAGATTTTTGCTTAAGATAAATGAGTACCAAATTAATCAAAACGAAAAGTGGAAATTTTGCTTGAAGGGATGATACAACCTCGAAATTCTTTGTCCTGAGTAACCAAATGTGTATTTTCTTCAAAGTATTTTGAAGATTTTATAAATCCTTTGCCAACCATAACACGTAGGACTTTTTCATGAATTGAGGGTCTCATATGCTGATGTAATATATTAACATGCCAATATATATCAATATTTTATATTCCACAAGACAGTTCTGTTAGTTTGCATTTATATAGAGAGATGATCATGATTTGGGTTTAAGAGTTAGAAAGTCCTGGGTTCAGATTTTGTCTCAAACACCAGCTCTGTGACTGAACAAAACTTTTAACCTCTCTGACCTTCATTTTCTTCATCTGTCAAATGGGAGCTCATGTTCACAAAATATGTAAAGCTTTTGCATACCATAAATTATTTTGTAAAGTGAGTTGCTGTTATCATTATGTGACAGATGTAAAAGTGAAATTTGGAAAATGCCATTCTACAAGTGTATATATTTCTAAGGACATGGGAAATGTATCAAAACTACATTTCCCGTGATCCAACATGGTCCAACTGGTTTCCCTTTCCCGGTCTTTGGGCTTGGGGAGGCCGACACGCAGGGAAGAGCTTAAATCTCCTGGGTTAGGAGGGAGTGGTCTCTCTTTGCCAGTAGGCTCTTGGCTAGCAGACTAGGAGACAGTAATGGAGGTGGCAGTTTTGAATGCTTACAAGCGCGTGGTCTGATAACTTTATCTATAAACATGGCTTTAATTAAAATACTAATATATATATTTATACAAGCCTTTATTATTTTTCATATTAATACAGAGAAAGAATCATCTTGAACTTTCCCAGTTTTTATTTCTTTTGTGGATAGCAATATGAATTCCTTTAGTAATATTAATCATTAAGAATTGATACTATAATTCAGTTTGGAAAAAGGATGGAGGTATATTTTATATTAGGAAGCTTTTAGGGTATAAAATAAATGGGACAAAAATACCATATGTTCCCCTATTTATTTTTTCACCTAAAGTCCACATGACTGTAGTTTTGTAATGATAACTGACAATGCTGCAGTCTTTCTGAAAGCCTTTTTTTAAATAGTCTTTACTTTTTCCATTTATACATGTAATCAGTTAGTTTACAAAGTGTGATTTATCAAAACAAAATATTAATGATTTATGGAAATTATAATTAAATATTCAGAAATAATTTAGCTTGTAAAATATTATCCAACCTCTCTTTAGTAACCACAATTTTAACTTAGTTTTAAAAATAAGATTTATTATGAATTAAACAGATATCCTGTTTATAATGTAGATCTCTCAAATAATAGCATCAGTCATTCTGTTCACACCTCATTTTTCAGATGAGGAAATTGAGGCCTATGGAGGAAAAATAACTTGTAACAAAAGAAATGGTAGAAAATTACTTTTATATTGCGAAGTAGAAGCATATGCCAGCATTCATTAGAAAATACAAGAAAGTTTTATTTTTCATGGCTTTTGTTGTGAGAGCATGCCACTTCGTTGTTGTCTAGTGAAGACCATTATTAGATCATCAGAAGTTGAAGTCTTGGCCAAATCTGACCACTTAGTCAGATTGATATTGGGCATATCATTGAATCTTCTTGAACATTTGTTGTCATTTAAAAATAAGGATAATGATGCTTACATTCCCTATCCAGCAACAGGGTTGTTGAGTACAGTGCTTTATGATTGCATAAATCTAAGTTGTTGAAATTATCATGCAGCTTGTATTAAAAGTATGGACTGACAATCCGTTTTTCAAAACCCTGAAAACACCTATTAAGGTGGGTTCTGTTTTTAAGCTCATGATCTGAAGTTCAGCAGTGATTTCACCCTACTGATCTTTATATATTAAATTTTTTAGTTAACCAACATCTGAAATGTCTTACAAATGCAATGACCTTTTCCATAAACTATGATACAAATTAGAAGAAAAACTTTTGAGACAATCTCTTAAAAGAAATAATGGTTTTTTGACAACTTCCTTCATTACTCACCTAAGCTCAGTCAAAATGATTTATATGTGTGGGCAGCAGTAGCCTGGGAGAGCCCACTTGTTGTCAGTAGAGTGTCCAGATAATTGTTTCATTGTCATCACAGGGATACAGAAGAACTTCCATACCCAAGAAATATAGAAACTGCATAGTAGAAGAATAAATATGTTTATGTTATACCAAAGAATGTATAATCATAACACGTTGTTTACTAAGCTCTGAAAGTGACTTTTAGGGTTCCTTCCATCTCTTAATCTATGATCCTGTGGTCTTTTGTCGAGTACTATTTTTTTTTTCAGATTTAAATATTAAATTTTTTAAGAAAAATTTTCCATGGTTGCATGATTCCTGTTTTTACTTTTCCCTTCACCCCCCCTTCAAATCCCCCCCCCCCAATATCCACTGGTTTTAACCTGTATGATCAGTCAAGACTTATTTACATATTATTGATAGCTACATTGGTGTGGTCATTTAGTACCTACATCCCCAACCATACCTGCATCAACCCATGTGTTCAAGTGGTTGTTTTACTTCTGTGTTTCCACTCCTGTAGTTCTTCCTCTGAATGTGGGTAGCCTTCCTGTCCATAAATCCCTCAGAATTGCCCTGGTCATTGCATTGCTGCCAGTACAGAAGTCCATGTCAAGTACTATTAATCCCTTTCTCATGGAACTTAATCTAGTTGAGAAAGATATATATATATACACACACACACACACTATAAAATAATGAAAATATTCAATAATTAAATGGAACATATATATGCATGTATGTATAAAAGGAAAAGAAAAGGTATATTTCCAGAGTGAGCAGGAAGTTCCTCTTTCATTGAGGAGGTGTTAAGATGATAGAGGAACTTTACATAGGTATTTATTGATTATAAAATAAAGGTGTTTAGAATAGTTTGTGTTCTTCCTAGCTATTTTATTGCTTACTGGCTTTTCCTTTGCCTATGGGAACATGACTTGGATGTACAATATAGTAATTAATGAATGCTCTAGCTAGATATTTTTGAACTTCGTAAAGATTTGTTATTTCATTAGTTGTGAGTACTGTTTCTAATAATGTGGATCACAGCCCTAGTCACTCTTTAGGAAATAGTCTGTGTGAATTTCTGTGGCCTTTAGTGACCTTTAGAACTTGGATTAGTCCTCAAAGATTTTCTGATTTGCTGTAGGACCTGCTTGTGTTTATCAAGCTTTAGAGGTTTGACCTTTGAAAATGCGGTGTGTCTTCCCTCCAAAGCAGCACAGGAGGAAGATTTTATTGGACAATTAGGCAGGTAAACTCTCCTAAAACATTGGTTTGTTGGTCATTTGAAGTATTGTGTAATCTACAAAATAAGGCACTATGAAGATTTCATTCACTTTTACTGATCAGAATTCATACTTACTTTGCTTTAGAGAGGTAAAGATATTACTGTAATTCCAAGTGAAATGTCAATTTAAAAATCAATAAATTAATATCATTAACGATTGTTTAAAATTATGTTTTTATGAACATTAGTTATAAATTGTTTGTCTCAGTTTGTCATTTGGATGTTCTCAAGGCACTATTTTACTACCTCATAAATAATTGGTCAGAATGGAAAATATGAAAGAACCTTATTAATGAGTTAATTAGATCTGTATTAATTCTAGAGGGTGTAATTGTGTTAAACAAGGCTATCTTTGAATTTTATGCAGAAAAAGATTTATATTTGCTAAATAGGCAGTACATTAATTTTTACCATAACACTCAAATTAATATTAATGTTACTAGAATGATTTAACAGAGCTTGCTGTGATTCTAGAAAAATAAGTTTTAAGAAAAGTTTATAATACATTGACTTAAATTTTTCTTTTTCTTTTTTTTTCCCCTTTGTGCAATCTCTGCCTCAGTTACATTGCATTCCTTTTTGGGATCATGAATCCCCTTGGAAATCTGACAAAGCTTGTGAATTAACCTTTCAGAATGTTTTTTTAGTAAAATTACTAATTGAAGGAAATAACAAATACTTTTCCCCCTACCCAATTTCACAGACCGCTTGAAATGTTGGACTCCAGGTTAAGAACTATTGCTCTAGAAGATTCAGGTTTTATTTTTTTGGCCATGTGGTGTGGGGGAAAAATTTAACAAGTGGATAATAGTGACTGTTTCTACTTTATAAGAGAGAGAGAGAGAGAGAGAGAGAGAGAGAGAGAGAGAGAGAGTGTGTGTGTGTGTGTGTGTGTGTGTACATAAATAACTCCCTAAAATAGATAGCTTAGAGATAACTTTTTAAAATTTTCGCCTTTTTTTATTAGCGAAATTTTATTTTCTTTCTCTTTCTCTCCTGAGGGGGGGGGGAAAGAAAAGCAAAAACTTAATAATTGCATTTAATTATATAATACATTTTTGTATTTACATTGGAATAAACTTTTCTAATAGTTTGACAATGTAAAGTGAGGTCATACTGTAAAAAAGCAACTTAGAACCTTTCATTTTGATCAACTTTCTATTACTATTTACATAGTATGAGTACATAGTATGCAGAATAACAGCTTAGGTATAAATGACTTACTTTTCTAACCTCATTTGACTTGTACTTTCTCTAAATGTAGTTAAGATTATATATATATATTTTTTTAATTTTTTTTTTTTATTTTAAACCCTTAACTTCGGTGTATTGTCTCATAGGTGGAAGAGTGGTAAGGGTGGGCAATGGGGGTCAAGTGACTTGCCCAGGGTCACACAGCTGGGAAGTGTCTGAGGCCGGATTTGAACCTAGGACCTCCCGTCTCTAGGCCTGGCTCTCAATCCACTGAGCTATCCAGCTGCCCCCCTAAGATTATATTTAAAGATGATTTCAAAGTCTTTTCCTTCTAGCTTTAAGTTGTAATTTCACTAAGAGTAAAATTGAATGATGCTTTTGCAGAGGAGGTGATGATGTCACAGTTGGAAGCTAGATGTTCTCATGCTGGTTAGGCTCAGGGCCTTTTACCTTTGGTACCTGAACTTAGTGTAATTTTCCTTTTTTTAAAAATCAGAGTAGGGAAATGTTTCACGATTAGCATTATGTATTTTAGTGTTTTTAGCTTTTCTTGAATTAACATAAACTTTTGATTTATACTGGAGCAAAATAATAACATGGTCAATTTTTTGTTAGTCCATAGGAATAAATTGCTTGAAGTTTAGAGATATTTAAGAAATATTTCCTATTTCCCATGTGAGTGGGATGGTTATTTTGTGACCAGTTTTTTTTTTTTTTTTTTTTTTTTTTATCCTGGGACTCCATTCTAGGAGCATAGGGCCACAACCAGTAGGCAATGGGACACACAATGAGACACAGAGTCGCTCAGGGTCACCCAGCTGGGAAGTGTCTGAGCCCGGACTTGAACCTAGGACCTTTCGTCTCTAGGCCTGGCTCTCAATCCACTGAGCTAGCCCAGCTGCCCCTACTTTAGGTTGCAGTTTCTTTAGCAGATGTAGTTTTTACAGGGTGGGGTTGCTAGCCCCACGCCCAACCCTCCTCCTTTTTTCATCCAGGCTAGGGACCATCCTTGACCCAGGAGTGGTAAGGGTGGGCAGTAGGGGTCAAGTGACTTGCCCAAGGTCACACAGCTGGAAGTGTCCAAGGCTGGACTTGAACCTAGGACCTCCAGTCTCTAGGCCTGGCTCTCAATCCACTGAGCCACTCAGCTGCCCCTTGTGACCAGTACTTAAAGTATTATTCAGAATATTTTTGGCATATTTCCTGAGAAATTTTTTGATTGGCAGTTTTATTTACTTTAGAAAGATTAAGGGTTAGCTTTATCTATACCAATCTCAGATAAACAGGAGGGAACTTAAATTTCCATGAAGTACCTTCCAGGAAATAAAATGGTAAAGCTCAGAAGACCTTTATGTATTATTCATCACTGGTACATATCACCAAACTAACATTTCATATATGAGAAATGCAGTTCAAGTTTGGGGTAAAAACACTATTGCCTACATTACCACAAATGGTTTCTCAAAATTCTTGTGGCTGTGTAATTTTATTAAAGCCATATTTCTTAAAAGACTCACATGGTCTTTGCAATCTATTTACTTATGTGATTCACTATATTTTTTGCTAAATGGTATCCTATAAGTCAATGACACTTTATTTTAATTAATCTCTTAATTTGTTAAGAAATATATTTTTATCGATCCCTTTTTTTACACAATCATAGCTTTCCCTTAATATCTTTCCACCTTCTCTTCCCAGAGAGCCATCACATTTAATAAATTATATTTTTAAGACAATAGAAGAGGAAAAAAAATCAGTGACAGCCGATTGATACATTGAAAAAAAAAGTAAGAAAACATACAGTATCAGCATTAAATGTTTAAATTGAATTAACAAGATGGGTTTAAATTCATTTAAATCAATAATCAGCTTCTATATCTCTCTACTAATATATGTTCTTAGCATTTTGATGTAACCTTAGCACATTGAAGATATACCCCTCATAATGTTGCCCCAACCAACATAGTTTCACAGTAATATAATTATCAAATTATAAACTCTTCCACTATACTATTTCATATTTATAACATTGGTTCTATGGAGTTAACTATTTGTGATTTTCCCCTTTTACTATAGTGTTTTCATATGTCCCATTTAACATTAGATGATGCATTATTTAGAACCATATTTACAACTGTAAATATTTACAACTATATTTTCTTTACAACTTAACTTAACAATCCATCTCTTTATAACATTTTACCTCTTTAATAATATAGGAGCAGAATAAACAGGAAGAGATTTTCTGCATTTTTTCATTCCAAAATGATATTGTGAGTGAATTAGGCTAAAAGAACATTCTTTATTAGACTATCAAAAGAAGCTAGGTTATCATTTCAATATCTTTGAAAGAATCTTAAATGTTTGAATGATTTCCTTTAGGTCACTGGTGTAATTTTTTTTCTTTAAAGACCTCATCAACAGATTTGCATTTTTCCTTTTTTTTATTATTTATATATGTGATATCTCGCAAACATTCCACATTAGCCATGTTGCAAAAGAATAAAAAGGCAAGAAAAAAAAGACAATGAAAAAAGTCTGCTTTAATCTGCATTCAGAGTTTATGAGTTCTGTCTCTGGAGGTAGATAGCATTCTTCATCATGAATCCTTTGGAATTGTCTTGGATTATTGTCTTGATGAAAATAGCTAAGTCTTTCACAGTTAATTGTCATTACACTATTGCTGTTGTTGTACATAATGTTCTGGTTCTGTTCACTTCACTTTGTATCAGTTCATATGTCTTCTCAGATTTTTCTAAAAACCAGCCTGCTCATCACTTCTTAGAGCGTTAATAGTATTCCATCAAAATCACATGCCATAACTTTTTTAGCCATTTCCCCAATCAATGGGTAACCCTTCAATTTCCAATTCTTTGGCACCACAAAAAGAGTTGCTGTAAACATTTTTTTGTACATTTGTGTCCTTTCTTGTTTTCTTATTTATTTTTGGGATAAAGATCTGATAATGGTATTGTGGGTCACAGGGTATATATGTACAGTTTTATAAGCCTTTGAGCAAAGTTCCAAATTGTTTTCCAAAATGATTAGAGCAGTTCACAGCTAGGATTCGTATTTTAATGCTATGCCCCCAGCATTTGTCATTTTCCTTTTTTTTTTAAATCATGTTAGCCAGTCTGATAGATATGAGGTGGTATCTCAGAGTTGTTATAATTTTCATTTCTCATTAGTGATTTAGAGCATTTTTTATTTGACTATTGGTAGCTTTGTTTTTTCCTAAAGACTCCTAGTTTGTATCCTTTGGCCATTTGTTGATTGGACAGTGGCTCTTATTTGTATAAATTTGATTGAATTTCCTGTATACTTGATAAATGAGGCCTTTATCAGAGAAACTTGCTGTAAATTTTATTCCTTTTCAATTTTTCTGCCTTTTTGTGCAAAAAATTTTAATTCCATGTAATCAAAATTCTCCATCTTATTTCCCATTCTCCTTTCTGTTTCTTGTTTAGTCATAAACTCTTCCTTTATTGGTAAATCTGAAAAGGTACATTTTTCCATGCTCCCCCAGTTTACTTATAGCACTCTTTATATCAAAATGTATATAGTATTCTGTATTAGAAGTCCCCTATTTTTCTACCAGGAAGGAGAAAGGTATGTTTTCATTATTGGTTTTCTCATTGCTTATTATTCTCCTTCCTTTTTGAGACATTTTAATTGCTATTGTAGTAATTATTATGTATAATTTCTTGAATCTACATATTTCATTCTGTATCATGATATTCATACTTTTCTGTTTCTCTAAATTCCTTATAGTCCTCATTTTTTACTGTGTAATAGTAGTATGATCATATACCATTTTATTTTTTTTTGGTCCTCCATTTGATAGATATCTACTTTGTTTCCAACTTATATTGGTATAAATTAGACTTTTGTTTCTGCCTTTGTCTTCTTGGGATATCTCAGGACTAGAATCACAGAGTCAGAGTGTGGACAAATTACCTTTTTGCTTACAAAATTCTAAATTAAAATCCAGAATGTATCGGGTCATGTTAATTATGCATCTTTGTGCCTCTTTTACCATAGATCCTCCAGTATTTCCTACTCCACCCTTTTGAACTTTGCCAGTTTGCATGGAATGAAGGCTGAGAATATTAATTTATTTTTTATTTTACTATTAGTGATTATGTAAGGGTTAAGATTATTTAAGGGTTAAACATAATGGTTGGACAATAATTTTATGAAATTATGTGATCACCAATATTATATCTCAAGTTAGAAATTTATTTACAAATATTTATAAAATGGGAGAGGAAACAATAAAGTAGAGAAATGTGAAGAGGTTAGAAAGGTTATCTATCCTGTCAACCTAAATGTTTGCTCCGGTCTGCTTAATCCAGGCAGAGATTAATTAGCTCTCAACCAGGGAGGTTGGTGGTGAGTCCTCCAAGACAGAAGCTAGTGTTTTGTTTTAGGAAACTAGGAAAGAAGTCAGCCTTTCACTCACCCAATGAAGTAGTCTAGGAGTCAGAGTCCAAGTTGAAGCCGAGCTCCAAACCCACGATCCAAGCTATAGTCTCCAGCAAAGCTCCTTCAAAAACATTCTCTTCAGACTGTCTTCTCAAATATAATCTCCTCTGAGGGAGTTCAGGCTTGCTTTTATGGTGACTTCTTGACCCTGCCCCTCTTCTCAGGGGCCAATCACAGTTTCCAAATTGTCTAGTGCTGCTCAGGGGGCAGTGTCGGTGGGATTGACTTCCCACCTTTTGAAGGTTAAGTTCTCATCTTCTGGTGGTTAAGTTCTCATTTAAGGGTGTGAATTCACTAAGTGGTTTGAGTTCAAGCTTGTGTTGATTCAATCTAAAGGTAGACTCTAAAGGAGAGTTAATCCTGTCTTCACAATCTAGTGATTTAAGTTAGTGTTAACTCAGGATAGATAATAAAGAACCCCATCTGTGATCCTCTCCCCAATGAATCATTTTAAGAGAAAGAGAGAGAGAGAGAGAGAGAGAGAGAGAGAGAGAGAGAGAGAGAGAGAGAGAGAGCGCACGCAAGAGCGCACACACTAGAACGTTTGCATTGCATACAAGTTCAAAATACTTTTGTTCAAACCCGCCCCCCCCCCCCCCCCAACAGTTTGATCACTTATACTCCAAAGTTCATGCTGTATCTTCTGATGCCGTGGAGGTTTCTTTAGGCATCTTCTTCAAACAGTTCGTTTTTTTTTTTTTTAATGTAAAGAGTTATTGAAGCTCGTTTTCCTGAAATTTCTTCTCAGACAATTTTAAATTTTGGATTTTTTGGCAATTATACAATTCCCCCCTGAGATCCCCCTGAGGAAGGTGTTGACCAATATTTGGATCAATTTGGGATACATGGTTGGCTTTCTGGGTGTGTAAACTGATCATAGAATTCACAAGTTTGGGACTGAGTTAAAAGGGTGGAGCTCTCTAAGTAAGTGACTTGTGAGTTCTCTAAGTACCTTGCTAATTGTTTAGATCTAGTTTTAATTGTTTGGAAAGTGTTTTGTAGTTGTGCTGGTATATAATTCCTGTGTTTGTTTGTTTGTTTTTTTTTAGATTCCTAAGTATTTTATATTGTCTAGGGTGACTTTAAATGGTGTTCTCTAACTCTTGCTGCTATGATGTGTTGGAAATATATAGAAATGCTGATGATTTATGTGCATTTATTTTGTATCCTGCTACATTGCTAGAGTTGTTGATTATTTCTACTAGCTTTTTAGTTGATTCTCTAGGATTTTTTAAATATACCATCATATCATCTGGAAAGAGTGATAGCTTAGTCTCCTCATTGCCTATTTTAATACCTTCAATTTCTTGGATTGCTCATGGGTAGGACGAGCTAACATAATAAAAATGAACATTCTACCCAAATTAATTTACTTATTTAGTACCATAACTATCAAACTACCAAGAAACTTTTTTACAGAATTAAAAAAAACTATAACAAAGTTCATTTGGAAGAACAAAGGATCAAGAATATCAAGGAAAATAATGAAAAAAAATGTGAAGGAAGGTGGCCTAGCAGTACCAGATATTAAACTATACTATAAATCAGTGGTCATCAAAACAATATGGTACGGGCTAAGAGACAAAAGCGAGGATCAGTGGAATACATTTGGGATAAGTGACGTCAGCAAGACAGTCTATGATAAATCCGAAGAGCCCAACTTTTGGGACAAAAATCCAGTATTTGACAAAAACTGCTGGGAAAATTGGAAAACAATATGGGAGAGATTAGGTATAGATCAACATCTCACACCCTACACCAAGATAAATTCAGAGCAGGTAAATGACTTGAATATAAAGAAGGAAACTGTAAGAAAATTAGGCGAACACAGAATAGTATACTTGTTAGATCTCTGGGAAAGGAAAGATTTTAAAACCAAGCAAGAGTTAGAAAAAATTACAAAATGTAAAATAAATAATTTCTATTACATTAAATTAAAAATTTGTACAAACAAAAAACAAGGCAACTAAAATCATAAGGGAAACAACAAACTGGGAAAAAATCTTTATAACAAACTGACGAAGGTCTAATTACTCAAATATACAAGGAACTAAATCAATTGTACAAAAAAATCAAGCCATTCTCCAATTGATAAATGGGCAAGGGACATGAATAGGCAATTTTCAGATAAATCAAAACTATCAATAAGCACATGAGAAAGTGTTCTAAATCTCTAATAATTAGAGAAATGCAGATCAAAACAGCTCTGAGGTATCACTTCACACCCAGCAGGCTGACTAAAATGACAGCAGGGGAGAATAATGAATGTTGGAGGGGATGTGGCAAAATTGGGACATTAATGCATTGCTGGTGGAGTTGTGAACTGATCCAACCATTCTGGATGGTAATTTGGAACTATGCCCAAAGAGCGATAAAAAATTGCCTGCCCTTTGATCCAGCCATACCATTGCTAGGTTTATACCCCAAAGAGATCATAGGGAAAAAGACTGTGGTGGCAAAAAACTGGAAAAGGAGGGTATGCCCTTCAATTGGGGAATAGCTGAGCAAATTGTGGTGTATGTTGGTGATTGAATACTATTGTGCTCAAAGGAATAATGAAATGGAGGAATTCCATGTGAACTGGAATTGATGCAGAGTGAAAGGAACAGAACCAGGAGAACATTGTACACAGAGACTGGTACACTGTGGTAAAATAGAATGTAATGGACTTCTGTACTAGCAGCAAAGTAATGACACAGGACAATTCCGAGGGACTTATGGAAAAGAACGCTCTCCACATTCAGATGAAGAACTACAGGAGTGGAGACAGAAGAAAAACAACTGCTGATGGGGACATGATTTAGGATGTAGACTCTTAATGACCACCCTAGAACAATTATTAATAATATGGAAATAGGTCTTGATTGATGACACATGAAGAAACTGGTGGAAATGAGTATAGACTACGGGGGAGGGAAGATGGGGGGAGAGAGCAAGACATGAATCATGTAACCATGGAAAAATTTTTTCTAAGAAATAAAAAAAATTAAATAAAAAAAAATAGTACCTTGCTAGCTTCTCACCTAGCACTAAGTAGAGTGTTCACTCTTTTGGTTAATTCAATTCAAAAGTAGACAAAGGAGAGTTAATCCTGTCTTCACAATCTAGTGAGGTACTTAAAGTAGTGTTAACTCAGGATAGACAATAGAGTAAAAAATTCTCTTTCACAATCTTTAACTCTTATCATTTATTGTCTTCAGCTCTAGTTTTTTGTTACTTCTGTCTTATCTGTTGGGGAAGCATTATATATGCATTTTAAAATTCTCTTTATATTTTGTATGTCATTTTGGGGGATTTATTAGAATATCTTTCACTATCCTCTTTTCTAATTGTGTTTTTACTGATTTTATTTGTTCAAAAGCTTTTAAATTTTATTAATAATTGCAGTAAAAGATTATGGTCTTACTCTTTTGAATTCTTTCTATAACTAGAGTTATGAAAAGTAAATGATCTTACTATCTTCTGATTTTTTTAGTGATATTTTATGTTCAAGTTGCATCCCTTTTAGAGTATGTATTGTGAAAGGTGTTGGTCTGATACTATATTTGTTTTATAATTTTCCTAGCAGTTCGTATTCAGAAATGACTTATTTCCATTGGGGAGGTTCTCAATTTGCCAAAAACTAGGCTAATGTTTTGTTTTTTTTTAAACCCTTACCTTATTCTGTCTTAGAATTAATTCTGTCTTAGAATTAATACTGTGTATTGCTTCTAAGGCAGCAGAGCTATAAGGGCCATGCAGTGGGGGTTAAGTGATTTGCTCAAGGTCAACATAGGTAGGAGGCTTCTTTTTAAAAAATTTTTTTCTTTTTCTTGTTCATTTCATTGTTCTACTTCCATTTTTTTAAATAGCCAGTACCACATAGCTTTAATGATGATTGCCTTACTATATAGTTTGATATGTGGTAATCCTGTATCCCTTTCAGGTAAACTTTTCTCTTATTTACTTTGAGATTTTAGATCTTTTGATATTATCTTACCTAACTCCTAAAGGTATTCCCTTAGTAATTTGCTGGGCAAAACACTGTCTCTAAATTAGATAGTATTGTAATTTTTGTTATATTGGCATAGCCCAACTATGTACAGTTATTTTCTCACCATCATCTAACTCTTTATTTCTATAAAGCATATTTTATAGGTGTGGTGTATATATATGTGTGTAGGTGCATATATTTGCATATTTAAAAATCTGCTGTTTCTTTGTAGATTAGTTCTAGGATATTTATTCTTTTGTATGCATTTTGAATGAAGTTTATTTTACTACTTCTTGGTTTTTGTTACTTCTATCTGGAAGCACTGATAATTTTTTTTTATTTATTTGGCATCCAGAAATCTTGCTGTAAATTAATTATCTCAGTTTCCAACAATGTTTTTACGCCCTCTAAATATACCATCCTGTTATCTGCAAATAGGGATAATTTTGCCTCTGTGCCGAAGTACCTTTGATTTTGTTTTGTGTGAATTTCTATAGCTAGCAATTTTAGAACTGTCAAATAATAATAATGCAAAGGGTGTATAATACTGTTAGTATTAAGAAAGCTTCAGATATTTCTTCATTGAAATTGTGCTTTTTGTTTTAAACAATGCTTTCAAGCATATTCCATGTCAGTAATGTTTAGAATTTTTAGCATACTAAATGTTATATTTCATTGGTGTCTTACCTGATGCTTACTGGAATAACCATGTGATTTTTAAAAATTTTTGTTGTTTAGATGATTATGGGAATTATATAATGTTGAACCATTCTTGTATTTCTAGAATGAATTCAGAAATAATTTATTTCTTGAATGTTTTCTTCCTATATTACAAATTTATCATAGTGCTGTTATGGAAGAATAATTTCATAATGTCCATTTCTTAACAATTTTTAGTCAAGAATAATACAAAAAATTTTTCCCCTAAAATATTTCATGTATATATATTACTGCCTTGTGGTACTGGAAAATTAGGTATTATATATTAATAAAATTTCAGATTACTGAAATTTTGTCTAAGCACCAACATTTTTTGTCAATTTTTATATTAACCTAAAATAAATTAATGAAATAAATAAAAACCTGCTTCTTTTCAACTTAAATAGTTTATAATCTAACCTTTTATTAATGATTTACTGCCCTCATTTAAAATATCAGTTATCTACATTATGCCCTCAATTAGGTAGAGTTGTACCAAGCCTAGATATAATGAAAGAATAATTTATTGCATCACTAAAGTCAAAATCTTTGAGAAAAGATGAAAATAACTAAGAATCAGTGACCACATGATTACATTCTGCCTGATTGTCTGCTGTTTGAGTCTTTCCCTGTGAAAGCAGCAGAGAATGGAAGAGACAGGAATTAGGAGGAGAGAGACAGGAGATAAATGAAGGGAAAAGAGACATTAGAAGGAGAATGGTGAAGAACAGAAATGTCTTTGGCATGGTAGCAGAGAACCACAAGATCCTGGGGTTAGGGGAATGGGAGATAGTGTCATGGTGAAGTAGTGTTGAAGTCATCAACCAGAAGCTATAAGAGCTTAAAAATAGCTTGGGGAGAGTTAATAGTAAAGGCTGAACACAGAGATTAACGCTTATGAGTTAAATGATAACTTTGTTATTGTTGTTGTTTTTAGGGTCTTTCAGGAAAATAGTATAAAAGAGATGGTTGTTTTTAATGACATGTTATTTATGCAAAAAGGAGCCATGACATCCTTTATTAAATAAACTAGTATATTTTTGTTTATAGTATAGAGCAGTGATGGGCAAACTACGGCCTGCGGACCAGATGTTCTATTTGGCTGTGTGACATTATTACTAATTTGACGAATACAATGAGTAGGATACAGTATAATGAAACTTCAAAGGAGTTGCCTTAGAAACAGACTGACAGATGAGCATTTCTTTTCCTTTGGCCCCCTCTTTAAAAAGTTTGCCCATCACTGGTATAGAGCATAGTTTTGAATAGTGTCTAATCAAGAGATTTAATTGGACTACCAGCTTAATTGCTGGAGGAGGCTAGGTAGTAGCCAAAAAAGCTAATGTGATCTTAAGATTAGTTGTTAGAGATTGAGATTTTTTGGATTCTAGGAATTTCTTTCCTACTGCACTATGTCTTTATAAGAGAATTCCTATATCTTGGTAACTAAAGAGTTCTCCAGTCTTCCAGTGGTGGCCCCCTGTTACGAAAGGCAAATCTTTGATTATCCCACTTGTTAAACCCATTTTTCCGAACTGTTTCTATCTGAAAGTCTTTAATAGAGTTGTTTTGTGGAAAAGGAATTATTTATTTCATTTGGCTCCAAAGCCAGCACTAATAAGCAATGAGTGGAAATTGCAAAAAAGGCATTTTGTCTTTCTAAGGAATAACTTTTTAACAGAACCGTATCCTTATAGTGAATTTTCCTATCACTGGAGGTCTTTAAGCAGAGACTGAATGACTACTTCTAAGCAGTATTGTAGAAGGGATTCTTGAACAAGGTAAGGTACAAGTTAGATTGAATGGCTTCAGAAGCATATTCTGACTTCGATTGTGTGATTTCCTTCCTGTTCTATCCCTTCCTTATCTTTTAAATCTTTTCTGACCTCTTCAGATAATTACTTTTGAGTTCAATATAGATTTTGAAGCAGAGAAGAGGAAAAGAAGCAGAGTTGAGGTGTTGTCAAAACTACAAACATACATCTAA
Source organism: Gracilinanus agilis (assembly GCF_016433145.1). Taxonomy (NCBI): domain Eukaryota; kingdom Metazoa; phylum Chordata; class Mammalia; order Didelphimorphia; family Didelphidae; genus Gracilinanus; species Gracilinanus agilis. The sequence continues at coordinate 502,831,150 of NC_058130.1, forward strand.
ATGATTAGTTCTTGTAGATCGATTGTAAACTCCTTCAGGCCAACAAATATGCCTTACTACTTTATCTTTTTATCATTTTCAATGCTTTGGTGCTTATGATGTGCTTATCTATAATGAGCATGTAGTAACTTTTTATTAAAACCATTTTCTTATGTTGTTTGAAATGAAAATCAAAACATTCATTAAAACACTTTCATTGCAATTTGACTGTGCTGCATGCCTTTAACTATAAAAACAGTAAAACTTATTGAGAAACAGTATTCAGTAACAAAAGGTATGGCCACAGATTGCTGATCACTACAGTTGGCTTGTTTTTCATTACCATAGTCTGAAGGAAAATCAATGTCCTTATTGTTTGCGAAGAGTATAGGTAATACATGAAATGAATGACTTTGTAAGATGTACCTGGGATATAATAGGATGCATTCCATGACTGGAATGCCATGATTCTGAGAATGATGTATTTTATCCAAAGAAAGAAATTAGCTAATGGAGTACTTTTAAGTAGTGTAATTTATTAAGACTATATACAGGATGTTCAGAAAGTCTCAGTATAAATAAAAAATTTTAATAAGATGAGGTACCCTGTCATTACTCATTGCATGGACAGTTTTTAGATGACATTTTCTGTGATTGGTTGAGATCCTTTTGCATCGTCACCATGATCATCTAGTGCAGTGATTCCCAAAGAAGGCGCCACTGCCCCCTAGTGGGTGCTGCAGTGATCCAGGGAGGCGGTGATGGCCACAGGTACATTTGGGGGAGGTGAATAACTGTAAGGGGGTGGTGATAGTATGTGACAGGGGGCACTAAGTAATATTTTTTCTGTAAAGGGGGTGGTAGGCCAAAAAAGTTTGGGAACCACTGATCTAGTATATATTTCCATTAGATATTTTTCTTGGACAGTTGAATCAAAATCTATTTCTTGGATGATAGTACTAGTGTCTGTAAAACTTTTTTCTCTTAGACCAGAGCAGTGAACCAAATCTAGTAAGATTAAATATCATATAAGGTCTTATTCTTAATACTTAAATATTCACCTGGATCTATAATCTTGTGGATGTAGGTGATGTAGGTCATAACATAACTTGTCTATGATTTTCCTTCTGTAGCAAGTTTGCCACCTAGAGAAGTTTGTTTTTTTCCATATTGTATGGATGCCAGTGGAACACTTATACTCTTTATCACTATCTCTCATTTTTATGATTATGTCTAGCTCATCTTCTTTTTCACTCTTACATTTCTTGGATGACATCCTTTAGGTCACTTCAGTCAATCAATGAACATTATTAAGTGAACAACAATTATTAATCTAGGCGCTGGGAAGACAAATATGACGAAATGAAACTCCCTACATGAAGAACCTAGAATTGAAGTCTAATGAGGCAGAAAAATAATTACATAGGGAATAAACATAAATAGCATAAATAAAAATTAGTTCGAGGGAGGGGAGAGCAGCAATTGGGATAATCAGGAAAAGGCTTTATGAAAAAGGCCATGCTTGAAAGAAAAGAATTCCTATGAATTGGAGGTGAAGTGATATACTTTAGGCATGGAGGACAGCAAGTGCTTCTCCATTGTACTATCCTATTTGTGATGTGTTGCTGCCTAGTTATGCACAATCTTCACCTTTCCTATGTACTTTGGGTAATACTGATTTAGTTCCTTTAGAGACTATAATATTCCATGGCTGGTTGGTAGCCGTTTAGCATCACCAGAAAAATATTAGTATTTTTAAAAATGGAACTTTAATGGTACATATGTGAGAGAATACTATCATGTATAAGAAATGGTGAAATGAATGATTTCAGAAAAACTTGGGAAGATTTATAGGAACCGCTGATACAAACTGAAGTGAGCAGAACCAGAACAATTTACAACTGTTACAACAATATTGTAACGATAACTGTGAAAGACTTCGATGAACACTAATGCACTGCAATTCCAAAGGACTTATAAAGAGAAATGCTAAATGCTGTCCACCTCGAGAAAGAGAACTGGTGGACTCGAGTACAAATTTTATATGTGTGTATGTATATACATACACACTCACATGCACAAGCACATGCGCGCACACACACACACACTATACACATGTAATATACTCCGATGGTTCCTCATTGCTTTTGCTTTTATACTGACTCTAACATGTTTGAAATGCTTCTCTCCCTACTTTCCCCTCCCCTCAAGATCCCCCATCTCTGCTTCTTCTTTAAAGACTTTTAAAATACTACAGTTATTATTGTTATTGTTGAGATTATAGTATATCAAATTTTACCAAGTTTAAAACAATTAAAACAGAATATACATATATAAAGTGATATAAGTATATATCAAATTAAAGGTAATTTGGATGGGGGTCAGAGGTGGTTGCTTGAGATGAGCTTTGAAGGGAACAAGGGATTCTAAGAAGTCAAGAGTGAAAAGCATCTTTACTGGTGTCAGTTAACAAGAATTTATTAAGTAATTACTATAGGATAGGCACTGGGCTAAGACTGGAAAGGGAAAGGCAAAAACATACTCCCTGCCCTCAAGAAGCTTACATTCTAATAGAGAAAACAAAATGCAAAACATTATACATGCAAGATAAATATTATAGGCATAGAGAAGACACTAGCAGAGGTGGGGAATTGGCAAGGAGACAATCTTCAGACAACTGAAGATGGAATTTGAGCTGTCTTGAAGGAAGGCAGGATGTAAAAGGTGAGGAGAGAAGATATATCCAGCATGGGAGACAGCCAGTGAAAAGGCAGAGAATTGGGATTTGGAGTGTCCTGTGAAAGGAAGGTCAAGATGGCCAGTGCTTCTAAATCGTGGTATACATGGAGAGGAGGGAGGTAAGACTGGAAGATAGAAAAGTGCCATGTTGTGAATAGCTTTCAAGATCAAAGGCAATATTTTCTATTCTACTCTGAAGTTACTGGCATTCACTGGCATAGGTACATTTTCAGATTTGCACTTTCTGAAAGATCATTTTGGCATCTATGTAGAAAATACACTGAAATACACTGAAGTGAGGAGAGATTTGCTAGATACAAGCTACCTCTCCTTGAGGAGGATAGTGGTTATATAAATGGAAGAAGAGTATCCAAGCGATGAAGGTAGAAATGACAAGACTTGGTAACAGATTGTATATTTGGAGTGAAAATGAGTGAGTTGAAGATAACATCAATATTGCGAAACTGGTGAACAAGGGGATACTAGTACTCTTGACAGTAAATGGGAAATTTGGAAAGAAGAGTTTGGGAGAAAGATTTAAGATGCCTAAGAGACATCAAGTTCAATGTTTACAGTTGGAGACTGGAGTTCAGAAAAGAGGTTAGGACTGGTAAATAGATTTGAACCTATGGGAGGTGATAGAATAGACTCTCATCAAGTGAGGTAGCAATAGAGGGAGAAGAGATGATGATCAAATAGCTTATTAAGATTCAATTGCCATTTACCTTGGAAATAAACAAACCAGTTAAACAACTCACAGCAACATCGTGGAAGGATGGCAAGATCCAAATCTCTTAAAAAAAATTTAATTATACACAAGCAATTCCACTGGGTTTTACGTGTATCAGTGAAGATCCAAATGTCTTGCTTCTACATGGCATGACCAGTTCTTCTGCTGTAGGGTATCCTTACTACTTTATCAAAAATCCTTTCCATTCTCAGAGAAGTGAGTCTCTTAAGGAAATCTCCCTCTGTGAGGCTAGTGTCTTAAGTTTTGAACTCAGAGTTACCTCTGAAGTATAACTTCAGAGACTGGAAGTGCTCATTTTCAGGACTGCTAGTCTTTAACTTATGTTTGGGAAATGAAACAGAAAAAGATACCTTATTTCTATGGGTGGGCACACAATAAAAGCAACTTTTTTGTTGACCTTTCTGGAGAGAACCTCTGAGTTACTCCATTTTGTTGAAACTCCCATTTGTTTCAAGTACATGGGAAAGCCAGTACCAAGGCAAAAATAATAGGGAGCCACTGGAGTGTATTACACTTTCTTGCTTGTATTTCTGGAAAATCACTTTAGCAGTTGATTAGAGGATAGATTGGAAATAGGGAGAGACTTAAGGCAGGAAGAGAAACCATTAGGATATTGTAATAGTCCTCATGGAGTGACAAGCAGGGAGGGAGGTCAGTGATAAAAGAGAAAGTAAATACATTACAGTGTTTATATTATACAGTATTTTTGTTATAGCAAAGAACTGGAAGAAAACAGATATTGATTGGTTTGGAGATAGCTAAACAAGTTTTGGGACAGAGTATAATGGAATATTACTGTTCTATAAGAAATAATGAATGTCACGATTACAGAGAAGTATGGGAAAACTTGCAAACTGATGCAAAGTGAAATAATCAAATTAGGAAAATATTTTTTTATATTATATTTATATTTTATATTATATTTTATAATGATGACTACAATATTTTATCTGGAAAGAATAACAAAAAAGTCAAAACTAAATACTGTAAAATTATGACTAAACTTGAACCATAAAAAGAGATGTAGAGGACTTCCGGTTAAGATGGCGGCAGAGTAAGGAGCAGCTGCTCAATCTCTCCTGACCTAAGCATACAGAACTCCTCAAGGGGAAATAAAAATGAGTCCAGAGGAACAAAGGAACCCCACAACAGGGAGCAGCATTGAAGGTACACAGAATCGGGGCATTTCCACGCTATAAAGGGGTGAAACAGCTCTCACTAAAACGCGAGAGGAAGAAGCCTCTCCCCCAGCCCCCACACCACACACCTAGCACAATGCCTACCCACAAGAGTGAAAACAGGCCTGGGGCAACCAGATAATCACTGGCAGCCCCAGGGCTTGTACCTGTGTGCTGCAAGACAAGGGACCCCAGGTGGGTGAAGGCACCGCCTTGGGCCGGGGACAAAGGCCCCTAAAACATGGCCTTTCCCAAGCGCTAAAGGCATTGCCTCAGGTGTGAATAAAGATCTCCAGCCCATGGACTTTCACTACCTTCTGCAGGGGTGAAGGCAGTGCCCTAAGAGCATCTGCACAGGCAAAGGCAGTGCCCTAGGCTTGAATAACGATCTCCAGCCCAGGCTTGGACCTCCAGTGAGGACCGGGTGCAGACTTGAGCATGGCTGTGGAAGCAGCCCCAAAGACTGCTGAAGGAACCTCGGGCAGAGGGACAGACTGGGAACTACCAGGAGGCCTGACCCTGAGGACAAGGAGACCAGACCCCCCCTCACCCCCCCCCCCCAGCTTGCAAGGCCCAGGCAGACCCTGAGTGCAAAGACAAAGCTGAAAAGGGGCGGGGCCAACAATGGCCAACAATAAGGAAGTCCAGAAGAAAAAGACTATCAAGAGAAACTCTGGAACACTCGACAACTTCTACACAGAGAAAATCCAGACAACAGAGGAGGGAAAACAAAAATCCCAACCTCCCCAAAAAAATGAAAGCGGGTCACAAGCTATGGAAGAGTTTAAAAATGAAATGCTGAGGAAGATGGAAGAAATCTGGCAAGAAAATAACAGTTTAAAAGGCAGAATTTCGCAATTGGAAAGTGAGACAAGACAACTGAAGACCAAAAATGACCAGATTGAAAAGGAAAACCAAAAAATTATAGCCGAAATCCAAAACATTAAAGCCGAAAACCAAAACATTAGAGCCGAAAACCAGTCCTTAAAGGCTAGAATGGAACATTTAGAAACCAATGATCTCTCAAGACAACAAGAACAAATAAAACAAAGTCAAAAGACTGATAAAATAGAAGGAAACATGAAATATCTCAATGAGAGAGTGACAGACCAAGAAAACCAGTCTAGAAGAGACAACTTGAGAATCATTGGTATTCCAGAAAAGGCAGAAATTAATAGAAACTTGGACTCCATACTTAAAGAAATTATTCAGCAAAATTGCCCTGAAGTTCTACAACAAGAGGGCAATATAGACATTGAAAGGATCCATAGAACACCCTCTACACTGGACCCAGAAAAGTCAACACCCAGAAATATAATAGCGAAATTGAAGAGCTTTCAAGTTAAAGAAAAAATCTTACAAGAAGCCAGAAAGAGACAATTCAAATATCAAGGAGCACCAATAAGGATCACACAGGACCTGGCAGCCACAACGCTAAAAGACCACAAGGCTTAGAATACAATATTCAGAAAGGCAAGAGAGCTAGGCCTTCAGCCACGAATCAACTACCCATTGAAACTAACCATATACTTTCAGGGAAAGTATGGGCATTCAACAAAATTGAAGAATTCCAAGTTTTTGCACAAAAGAGACTGGGACTAAATGGAAAGTTTGACACTCAACCACAAATATCAAGAGAAAGATGAAAAGGTAAATAAGAAACAGAGGGAAAAGAAAGAAAACTCATAGTCTTTTAAGCTTGACTCTTTAAGGGCATAAATAAGATCTAATTATCTGTATTACTAGGTGGAGAAATGCTATGTATAATTCTCTGTAGTGAACTCTATACACTATTATAATATTCACTATTATAGCAACCAGAAGAATAATTCATAGGGAGAGGACAGGATACTAAATGGTCTAAGAAGACATGGGGGGTGGGAAAGAGCGGGGGGATAGTAGGGGACATCAAGAAAAATCCGAGTAAATAAGAAAAATAAGATATTCTATTACACACAGAGAGGGCATGGGAAGGGGAGGGGATGAATAATATCATAAGAAGGAGAGGAAGAGAGCATAATCAAACCTTACTCTCAGTGTAATCAACCTGGAGAAGGAAGAGTAGCTTTATTATTCATCCGGGTAAAAAACTCTATCTAACCCTACCGAGAAAGTCAGAAGGGATAAACCAAAGGGAGCAGGGGAGTGGGGAGGCCAAAAAAAAGGGAGGGGAGAAGAAGGGGGAAGGAATTCATTTGGTCTTTAAAAAACAAAAAGAGGGGAATAACAAGGGAGTGGGCAGAAAGGGAAGTCAATCAAGGGAGGGGATAAGGGATACTGGCTCAAAGCAAATCACTGGTGTAAAAGAAAATAGTGTAAGAAGAAGGAGTGGATCTAGGGGAGGATACAAAAATGTCAGTGAATACACAACTAACAATTGTAACTCTGAATGTGAACGGGATGAACTCACTCATAAAACGGAAGCAAATAGCAGAGTGGATCAGAAACCAAAATCCTACCATAGGTTGTCTACAAGAAACACATATGAGGCGGGTAGACACACACAAGTTCAAGGTTAAGGGTATGAGCAAAATCTTTTGGGCATCAAATGAGAAAAAGAAGGCAGGAGTGGCTATCATGATCTCTGACAAAGCCAAAGTAAAAATAGATATGATTAAAAAAGACAGGGAAGGTCATTACATCCTGATCAAAGGCAGTATAAACAGTGAGGAAATAACACTGCTCAATATATATGCACCAAGTGGTATAGCATCCAAATTCATAAAGGAGAAACTGGCAGAGCTCAAGAAGGAAATAGATAGTAAAACCATAATAGTGGGAGATCTAAATATTCCTCTTTCAGATCTAGATAAATCAAACCAAAAAATAAATAAGAAAGAGGTAAGAGAGATGAATGAAGTCCTAGAAAAATTAGATTTAATTGATATGTGGAGAAAAATAAATAGGGACAAAAAGGAATACACCTTCTTTTCAGCTGCACATGGTACATTTACAAAGATTGACCATGTAATAGGGCATAGAATCATGGCAAACAAATGCAAAAGAGCAGATATAATAAATGTAACCTTCTCAGATCATAATGCGATAAAAATAATAATCAGTAAGGGTTCCTGGACAGGCAAGTCAAAAACCAATTGGAAATTAAACAATATGATTCTCTAAAACCAAATTGTCAAAGAAGAAATCATAGAAACAATCAACAATTTCATTGAAGAGAATGACAATGATGAAACATCCTACCAAACTCTGTGGGATGCAGCCAAGGCAGTACTCAGGGGGAAATTTATATCCTCGAGTGCATATATTAACAAATTAAGGAGGGTAGAGATTAAGGAATTGGGCATGCAACTCAAAAAATTAGAAAGCGAACAAATAAAAAACCCCCAGATGAAAACTAAATTAGAAATACTAAAAATTAAGGGAGAAATTAATAAAATCGAAAGTAAAAGAACTATTGAATTAATAAATAAGACTAGAAGCTGGTATTTTGAAAAAACAACTAAAATAGATAAAGTACTAGTCAATCTAATAAGAAAAAGGAAAGAAGAAAACCAAATTGACAGTATTAGAGATGAAAAGGGAGACCTCACCTATAATGAAGGGGAAATTAAGGCAATCATTAAGAACTATTTCGCCCAATTATATGGCAACAAATATAACAATTTAGGAGATATGGATGAATATTTACAAAAATATAAATTGCCTAGATTAACAGCAGAAGAAATAGAATACCTAAATAATCCCATATCAGAAATAGAAATTGAACAAGCCATCAAAGAACTCCCTAAGAAAAAATCACCAGGACTTGATGGATTCACAAGTGAATTCTATCAGACATTCAAAGAGCAACTAATCCCAATACTATACAAATTATTTGATATGATAAGCAAAGAAGGAGTCCTACCAAATTCCTTTTATGACACAAATATGGTACTGATTCCAAAGCCAGGTAGACCAAAAACAGAGAAAGAAAACTATAGACCAATCTCCCTAATGAACATAGATACAAAAATCTTAAATAGAATATTAGCAAAGAGACTCCAGCAAGTAATTAAGAAGGTCATCCACCATGATCAGGTGGGATTTATACCAAGAATGCAAGGATGGTTCAACATTAGGAAAACCATCCACATAATTGACCATATCAACAGTCTAACAAACAAAAATCACATGATTATCTCAATAGATGCTGAAAAAGCCTTTGACAAAATACAGCATCCATTCCTATTGAAAAATTGAAAAGTTTAGGAATAGAAGGACCCTTCCTAAAAATAATAAACAATATATACCTAAAACCATCAACAAGCATTATATGCAATGGGGATAAATTAGAAGTCTTCCCAAGAAGATCAGGAGTGAAACAAGGATGCCCATTATCACCTCTATTATTCAACATAGTACTAGAAACACTAGCAATAGCAATTAGAGAAGAAAAAGAAATTGAAGGTATCAAAATAGGCAATGAGGAGACTAAGCTATCACTCTTTGCATATGATATGATGGTATACTTAAAAAATCCTAGAGAATCAACTACGAGGCTGGTAGAAATAATCAACAACTTTAGCAAAGTGGCAGGATACAAAATAAATGCACATAAATCATCAGCATTTCTATACATTTCCAACACATTAGAACAGCAAGAGGTAGAAAGAGAAACACCATTTAAAATCACCCTAGACAATATAAAATACTTGGGAATCAATCTAACAAAACAAACACAGCTATTAATCGAAAACAACTACAAAACACTTTCCAAACAAATAAAACTGGACCTCAACAATAGGAAAGTCATTAACTGTTCATGGGTAGGACGAGCTAACATAATAAAAATGAACATAATACCCAAATTAATTTACCTATTTAGTGCCATACCTATCAAATTACCAAAAAACTTCTTTATTGAATTAGGAAAAACTATAACAAATTTCATTTGGAATAACAAAAGATCAAGAATATCAAAGGAAATAATGAAAAAAAATATGAAGGAAGGGGGCCTAGCAGTACCAGATATCAAACTATACTATAAAGCAGCAGTCATTAAATCAATATGGTACTGGCTAAGAGATAGAAGGGAGGATCAGTGGAATAGACTCGGGGTTAATGATGTCAGCAAGACAGTGTATGATAAACCCAAAGAGCCCGACTTTTGGGACATGAATCCACTATTTGACAAAAACTGCTGGGAAATTTGGAAAACAATATGGGAGAGATTAGGTTTAGATCAACATCTCACACCCTACACCAAGATAAATTCAGAATGGGTGAATGACTTGAATATAAAGAGGGAAACTATAAATAAGTTAAGTGAACACAGAATAGTATACTTGTCAGATCTCTGGGAAAGGAAAGATTTTAAAACCAAGCAAGAGTTAGAGAAAATTACAAAATGTAAATTTAATGATTTTGATTATATTAAGCTAAAAAGCTTTTGTACAAACAAAAACAATGTAGTCAAAATCAGAAGGGAAACAACAAATTGGGAAAAAATCTTTATAACGAAAAACTCTGACAGGGGTCTAATCACTCAAATATACAAGGAGTTAAAGCAATTATATAAAAAATCAAGCCATTCTCCAATTGATAAATGGGCAAGAGACATGAATAGGCAATTTTCAGATAAAGAAATCAAAAGTATCAAAAAGCACATGAGAAAGTGTTCTAAATCTCCAATAATTAGAGAAATGCAAATCAAAACAACTCCGAGGTATCACCTCACACCTAGCAGATTGGCTAAAATGAATGAAGGGGAGAGTAATGAATGTTGGAGGGGATGTGGCAAAATCGGGACATTGATGCATTGCTGGTGGAGTTGTGAAATGATCTGGCCATTCTGGCTGGCAATTTGGAACTATGCCCAAAGGGCTACAAAAGACTGCTTGCCCTTTGATCCAGCCATACCATTGCTGGGTTTGTACCCCAAACCGATCATAGATAAACAGACTTGTACGAAAATATTTATAGATGCGCTTTTTGTAGTGGCAAAAAACTGGAAAATGAGGGTATGTCCTTCAATTGGGGAATGGCTGAACAAATTGTGGTATATGCAGGTGATGGAATACTATTGTGCTAAAAGGAATAATAAACTGGAGGAATTCCATGCAAATTGGAGAGACCTCCAGGAAGTGATGCAGAGTGAAAGGAGCAGAGCCAGAAGAACATTGTACACAGGGACTGATATACTATGGTAAAATGAAATGTAATGGGCTCCTGTACCAGCAGCACTGCAATGACACAGGACAGCTCTGAGGGATTTATGGTAAAGATGCTACCCACATTCAGAGGAAGGACTGCAGGAGAGGAAACATATAAGATAAACAATTGCTTGAATGCATGGGCTGAGGCGGACATGAATGGGAAATAGACCCTGAACAAGGACACATGTTACAACCAGTGGAAATGTGCGTTGGCCATGGGTGGGGGTATAGCGGGGGGGGTGGGGGTAAAGGGGAAAGTAGGGGCATAAAGTATGTAAACAGATTAAAAATGAATATTAATAAATGTCTAATAAAAAAAAAAGAAAAAAAAGAGATGTAAGAAGATGTCTCCATCTTTTTTGAAGTAATGGGGATAATGTGGAGCACTATATTTAGTGTTAGGTTTTTTAAAGTCCCATTTAATTTCACTGAAATTTTTTTCTTTTAATTTTTTTATTATAAGGAATAACTGGGAAAATAGATTAATTGTAATATATGTGATTTAAAAATAAGATATCAATACACTTTTATTTTTTAAAATTCCATTAAAAAATAGGAAAAATCCTTAATAATTGACCTATCCTTTAATGTCACTTTCAGGGACAGTTTACCACTGGACTAGTCCATAGGTCTGACCCAGAATATAGCAGATTTTATTTTATTTTATTGTTCACTTCAGCAAACATTTATTAAGTGCTTATGATGTAGATGACATTTATTACTTTTATATATTACTTTCCTGTTTATTAATGTGGAATAACACAGTATTTCTTCTGAATTAGATCAAATAACTTAATTGGAGATGCTGCCTTTTCAATTGAGGGCCAGAGTCATGGTACCAATAAAATAAAATTTAAATAATATTTTACTGATATAAATTTGTTTTTCTTTGCAAGGACTACTACTCCGGGAGAGACTAAACTTCTGGCTTCTGAAATCTATGACATCCTTCAGTCATCTAACATGGCAGATACTGGTAGTGTCAATGAAATGAACTCACGTCGAAGGAAAGCTCAATTTTTTCTTGGAACTACAAACAAACGTGCCAAAACAGTGGTTTTACATATAGATGGCCTTGATGATTCTGTAAGTGACCTGAAAATACACAAAAATGATAAATTAGATTGCATTTTTTCATTAAAGCTTATCATACACCTGAAATGAAGCATCAAGTCTTCTTGATATTTTGTTGGAGAAACCACCTTTTAAAATATTAGTATTTTAGTACAGTGGGGGAAATGAGGCACAGTAGGATAAATTTTCATTACATTTCACTAAGTATTTATTGATTAAGAGGGATTCAAAAGTAAAAATAAAATACCCCCTGTCTTCATGAAGGGTACATATGAACTGGAGAGACAACATGCTTATATATAGATATAGACAAAATACAGACAAAGTAACTAAGGTTGAGGAATGGAATATTATCATCTGAGGGGGTCAAGTAAGGCCTCATATAGAAAGTAGCTCTTAGTCCGAGTCTTCAAAGAAACCAGGGATGGATTCCAGAAGGTGGAAATTGGAAGAGAGTTCATTCTAGCACTGGAGGAGAGCACTTTGGAGTGCAAAGATTCAGAGATGGAAGATGAAGTAACCTGTGAAGAAAGGCTAGACTGTAGATAGCATGAAAGAGGACTAAAGTGTAAGAAGGCTGGAAATAGAAGAAGGAACTAGGTTGTAAGGAATTTCCAATGTCATGCAGAAGAGTTTACATTTAATCTTAGGGAGCTGTTGGAGTTTGAATAGTGGGGGAATGTGGTTCTGAGACTGGCTCTGTGGTGGATGGATCGAAGTGGGAAGAGACTTGAGGTAGGGAAAACAAGGAAGAGGATGTTGTAATAATAATAATATATGACATAATAATAATAATAATAATAATAATAATAATAATAATAATAACAACAACATGACAAAATTCATCATCTCTATGGTATAAGCAAGAATGAGATTTGTAGGTTGATACATATCATGTATCATGTAATTAGTGACTAGAAGAATGGGCCTTGCCTTTGACAAAAATAGAGAAATTTAGAAGAGTGGTTAAGTTTGAGGAAAAGATGAATTTTATTTTGAGCATGTGGAATTTCCAGTGCCTATAATAAGACAGCTGTTTTGAACTATCCAAGAATTGGTCATTCAATTGGATCTCAGAAAAGAAACTAGATCTGAATATATAGCTCTGGGAATCATTATAATAACTAAAATCTTCAATGAAAAGTGGTGAAATGACATCTTTCTGGAATATGTTATTAGAATGGATTCTCCAACTGGTTCTCAAGACCTTGTGTTCACCTTATTCCTAATACTTTAGTTGACTAGTCTGGTACTAGAGAGTTCTTCCCAGACCTGTCTCTATTTCAACTTTTTGTTTCTTTCAAATTATAGAATGTCATTATTTCTATTGGTATATTTTTTTCAAGGAAAATAGAGTATCACTAGGTTAAATAATGCTTCACTTGGTTCATCTTATACCAGTATTTATGGATATTTCTTTAAAGATCATATTTTCTAAAATTTAAGGAGTCTTACCTAATTCATTGAATTGTGCAAAGTATCTTGAGCTGCCTTGAAGGTATCTTCACACTCATTTTATAATTGACAAATTCTAATCCTATAGAGTTAAGTAACTTGTCCCAGAACACCATTTTTTAGTAGCAGGCTCACAAATAGCCTTAGGTGTCCTTATATCCTAGTTATTCAATAATTACACCAACATTAGGGATCACTAACTATATTTTAATTTATCAAATTAATCCCTATCTCTATGTAGGAAACAAACATGAATATAATCCTTGATTTATAGAAATTAATTTGTTTGATACCTGAGAGTGTTTTGCCAGTAATTTATATATCTTTTAGAACAGCCTTGTAACATTCATAATAAATATTTATTGAATTGAATTGCTTATATCTAATCAGTACCCATATAATTTATCTCCTGTGCTGTGTGGTTGGTTGGCTTTGTGCCAGACCAATGAGTTCCAGATCACATGACCAACAAGATGGAGGATTAGACATCTTTTGTGATTTTTCATGACCTCTCTCATACCTCTCCAAAACAGAAATTATGCACGAAAGACAAAGTAACTTCAGTTTTCTCCATGATCTTAAACATGAGGAATCCAAAACAAAAGTGAAAACTATACAACCTAATACCAAACTCATTCTTGATCAGCACTTTTTCCCCCCATCACCCATCATGGTCCTCATAAAAAGGCTGCAAAGCAGCACTAGCAGACCCATAGGATTGCAGCAAAACATCTCTACACCTTAATACTTCCTTCCCCCCTTCCCTCTTTCAAACTTCAGACTGAAGAAATTTGCTGAGGCTGTGATAGCCAATGCCATATCTATTTCCTGAGAGGTCTAAAACAGAAGTTAATGTTCTGTTATATGTAGCAAGCTTGCAGAAGAACAGAGAGAATGGGATAGGACATGTGTTTGGGCTTATAATAGAGCCTAGCTCTACACTTTTTCCCCTATTTTCTCCCAGTGTCATGAAGATCCAAATTCCAAAGGGCAGAAATTTGTCCAGGCTATAACAGTATCAGGCTGTCAGCCTTTGTACTCCTGGATCAGAAAACTGAGAAACAGAGGAACAAGGCAGAACACTGCAGGTGTGTGAGGTGCTGTGTGTGACCTTTCTAAGTCTGCAGGAGAGAGCTTAGCATACAGCAATGGCCAATTCTTTCTCCACAAGTCACTTGGATAGAGACCTAGGATGGTGAACTGGGAATTGTCCAGTGTAGGACTAGTTTAGATACTTTGAGATCTAACCAATATCAGAAGGAAGTGAGTTAGAAAGTGAGCAGTAGGGGTAAATAACTGGGAGGAGGAAAAAAAAAACCCTAAAAATTGCTCAAGATATTAGGAGGAAGTAAACGCAATAACTTTAAACATAAGCAGATAAGTCAAAAGGGAAAATATTAACAGCAGAAGGAAAACACATTCAGGTTTCTGAAATAAATATTGCAAAACAAAGGAAAATGATTCAGTATCTGATGAAGCAGAAGACCCTGTGGTGTTTGAGGAAAGCATAGAAATACAACAATAGTATTTGTCAGAAATAAGAATTGTAAGAATAGAATTTATGCCCTTACAGAAATTATTGAGTGAATAGAAAAACTTAAATCTTTGATGGCAAATTTTGCCAAAGAAAAAAAAAACATTGGGAATGCAAATATATAGAAGTGGAGGTACTTCTGGGGGAAAAAAAAGAGAGAAGCAAAGAGCATTAAGATGGAAAAAAAAACATAGTCTATATAAGCAAAGCATATTGCCCTCAAAGAGAGAATGTGTAGAAGCAATCTAAGGATTACAGATCTCCCCAAAGAATACAATTTAAGAAACCTGAGCTCTAATGCAAAAAATAATACAAGAAAACTGCCCAGAACTTCTGAACATAGAAACAGAAATGACTGTTGAAAGAATTTATAGGTGACTTCTAGAAAAAAGGAAAACAAAACTCAAGGCTGCAAAACCCTAAGACTTAGTGTTTAAATTTAACAATTCATGATCTAACCTTTCTGGAAGGCAACTTGGAACTATGGCCAAAGGACTTTAAAAAAATGCCTACCCTTTGATCCAGCCATACAGCTGCTGGGTTCATACCCCAAAGAGATGATAGGGAAAAATACATGTACGAAAATATTTATAGTAGCGCTCTTTGTAGTGGCAAAAAAATCTGGAAAATGAGGGGGTGTCCCTCGATTGGGGAATGGCTGAACAAACTGTGGTATCTGATGGTGATGGAATACTACTGTGCTCAAAGGAATAAAGAACTGGAGGAATTCCATGTGAACTGGAAAGAGCTTGAGGAATTGATAACCATAAGAACACTGTATACAGAGACTGATATACTGTGGCACAAAAGAATGTAATGGATTTCTCTACTTGCAGCCATTCAGTGATCTAGGACAATTCAGAGGGACTTATGAGAAAGAACTGTGGGAGTAGAAATCCAGAAGAAAAACATGATTGATCACATGGTTTGATGGGGATATGACTGGGGATGTTGACTCTAAATGATCACTATTGCAAATATTAATAATATGGAAATAGTTTGAACAATGATACATGTAAAACCCAGTGGAATTGCTTGTTGGCTCCAAGAAGGGGGATGGGAGCAGGGGAGGGAAAGAACATGAATCATATAACCTTAGGAAAAAAATATCCTAACTTAATTAAATAAATAATTAAAGGATAAATTTAGCAATTCAGTTACCATAAAATTTCTAAATTACCAGAAGATTTTCAAATATAAAGGAAAGGATATTTGAATAACACAAGTTAATTATTCTGCACCACCAAAAAATGTGGGAGGGAATGGATTAATGTGTTTTGAAGAGCAGTGGAACTCAAGATAATCCCAAAGTGAGGTCAAACCTGAGCTTAATTATAAATGAAAAAAGATAGATGTTTAATCATAGAGGTGTTCAAAACATTCTTAAGAAAAAAACTAACAGCCCTGAAGAAAGTATTTGCTTCTTGAACAGCTCAGATAACAGAAATGCAGAAGAAGTCAACAAATGCAATAGCCAAGGATAGCAACAGCAATAAAATGACAGCAGAGAGACCATGGAGAGACTTTTTTCTAAATGTACACAAGGAGAACAGGGGTGGGAGGGGGTCTATGAAGCAACATGAAGACCTTGTACCATGGTCTGTGGGGATTTGGTGCTTGAAGAGACCACTTCCTGTTTCCCCGTATGGGGAGAACTGGGTTAGTTGGTACTGGGGGAATTAGAGGTTGTAGTCTCAGAGAGGAGGAAATCTTTAGTTAATGGGGAAGGAAAGTGACTGGGGGAGATTATAATTCAGAGATGAGCATACGGTAAAGAGATGGGAGTGGAATGGAGTGGAGGTACCATGCTGTGGAGCTGTGCTCTCTGTGTCACCTGTAGCAACTTTTATTTTTCTGAGTATTTGAGTGAGACTATTTTTAAGCTTTTCCAGAAAGACAAATAGTATTGTAGTTAGTTTGCAAATTGAAGGAATTGACACTAAGAGGCAAGTACATTTGAATCCCTTTTTATTTTCCCACATTTGCAAAACTGAAAGATAATTTTTGTCATGTGAATTTTAAATGTTAATATATAGCAGTCATAGACCTCAGTGCTTGGAACATACATGTTTTGCAAGTTATTATTATTAAGGACATTTAAAAAGAAATTTTTGTGTTTTGGCTAAGTTTAGCTTGTATGTATAGTACTATAATTCAACTTAGAATAGTGTAATCATTTTCAATGACAATTAAATAGAAGACATATTTAAGAGGTAACATACTTTGAAAACTGATCCATGATAATCTATAGTGCTGTGAACAGAAGCAACTACATAAATAGCACTCTTCATATTAGAGTGTTATAAAGACCAACAAGGAGAAAATTTAGTCAGTCAGTCAACGTGTGTGTGTGTGTGTGTGTGTGTGTGTGTGTGTGTGTGTGTGTAAATGTATGATGTCCACATCCATTTTTTATTTTAAGTTATATGTATTTGTTAGCTTTCTATAAGCCTCCTTGCTGTCCCTTAGATCACTTAACACTCTAAATAGATATATTTTTAACTTGGCATTTGTGCAAGTTAGCAGTATTGGTCAGCCCTAGATGTTTTATTTAAAAATAAAGCCAAAATTCTGGCATAATTGGGAGTGGCAATATTATTCTGATTTGAGATGGTTGGACACTTAGAAAAAGTATCCTATGATAATGGCTTTCCCTAATCCTTTCCTTAATGATCTTGATTACAGGTATAAACTGTACCCTAAATACCTGCTCTCTGTTGTATTCCATGTGTTTGATTGTAGAGAAGATAATTTGAAAGGGAAAGGATAACATGATAATTCACAGGAAAAAATGCCATGTCTTAGTAGCTGACTGGCTATATAGAATGAAAGTTATATGTTTGTGAGTCATCCATATAGGGAATGAGACTGAACTGGCTTTTAGAATGAGAAAGGGTAAAGAGAACAGAGCTGAAGAGGCTCTAATTAGAAGGCAGGAAGAGGAAGACAGTTGTCAGGGATCAGAATCAGTAGAATGTCACAGACTGGAGAAAGAGGACTTCAGGGAGGAGTTCATGATCAATGCCATTAGTGAAAAGTTAAACAGAAATAAGTCATAAAAAATCATTAGCTTTAAAACAAGAAGGAGGTAATTGCTAACTTCTGAGAGTACATTACCACAGATGAGGCATTTTAACAAATATGCTTTGATGCCTTTAGTCATTTCAAATCCCAAGATTGTTAAGAAACAGTTTGAACATTTAAATGCAAGCTGCTCATTTAATGCTAACTCCACTCAGCCAATTCTCTTCACTGATCATATGGAAAAAAAAATACATTTTCTACTTTTGAGCACTTTACTCTCCTCATCATTTATTTACTTATTTCCATTCTGTTAACTCTTAGATCACTATAAAATTTGTCTCATTCTTGGAGGATTCCCTCCAAAGCTAAATGTTATTATATGAGTAGGGGCATATTTATTTCTTTTCCTTCGTATAGTAGAATAGTTCATTGTGCCATTAAGACATTTCTTCCCCTTTAAATGTTCCTTTCTTTGGTTTAAATTTTTTTCCTTTTCTCAGTCTCGAAGAAATCTTTGTGAAGAGGCCTTGTTGAAAATTAAAGGAGTTATTAGTTTTACATTTCAAATGGCCGTGCAGAGATGTGTTGTACGAATCCGTTCAGATTTGAAAGCAGAGGTGAGTGATTTTAGGTAATCAACATTACTAAAACTAGACTTCTCTTTTCCTCCCAAACCTACATTCCTTCCAAACTTTTCCTGTTATTGACTAGAATATAGCCATCATTCCCATCACCCAGGTTAATAACCTTGTTATTATTGACTCTTCCTTACTCTACATACCCATACAGTTGCCAGATCTTTTCTGCCTCTACAATACAAAGTCATTTCTACCTCTACAATATCTCTTGCAGTCATTCTCTTTTCTCTACCTTCTTGGTGAACACTGCCCTAGTTCAAGCCTTGTTCACCTTTCAGCTAAGCTGTGGGAGGAGCCTTCTAATTTGGTCTTCCTGTCCCAAGTCTCTCTTTTCTCTAGCTATTCTTCACTTAATTAGTAAAATGATTTTCTCTAGGGTACAAGTCTGACAAGTTGCCTCCTCTTCCCAGTGATAGGTAATAACAATCTATCTCTAATAACTCCTTATTACCTCTAGGATAAAATAACCCTCTTAGCTCACCTCTTTCTTCCATTATATTCCACATTACTCTCCTTCCCATACCATATCTAGTTCAGAACTAGATCCTTGTTGTCTTGTAGTCTTGATACTGATGTCCTCACTCTTGACCTTGTCCTCATTGGTTCCTCTTATTAAAATGCACTACAACCTCACAGCCCTGCCTCTTAGAATCTCTCATTTACTTCCAGCCTCTGCACAAGTGAC
Source organism: Gracilinanus agilis (assembly GCF_016433145.1). Lineage (NCBI taxonomy): Eukaryota > Metazoa > Chordata > Mammalia > Didelphimorphia > Didelphidae > Gracilinanus > Gracilinanus agilis. The sequence goes on from NC_058130.1 coordinate 502,850,362, forward strand.
ATATACATGAAGTCTTTCCTGTTTCCTTCAGTGGTTAGTGTCCTCTCCCTCCCAAATTTACTTTGTGTTTATTTTTTATAGACTTATTTATGTTCATTTTTTTCCTACTCTTTGCAGTCAGTAGACTTAACCCAGGGACCTATTGGATTTTCATCATCAGTTTCCAGGAGTTCCACTGCTAACCACTTTAATCTTGTCATGATCTCACTTTTCAGCTGATTTTGTTAATAAGTTCTGAAGCTTTTTAACACTGTCAATTTTTTTTAACAATGTCAATTTAATGCTAAATATATTTCTTTTTTCTTGTTTTATCTTGATCCAGGCTTTGGCAACAGCAATAGCATCAACCAAAGTTATGAAAGCACAGCAGGTTGTGAAAAGTGAAACGGGAGAAGAAGTAAGATACTCTCTTAATTTTAAACCTAGCAGATTTTGATCCTTTTGAGGGTCCTTAAGTGATTTTTAGTATTTCCAGCACAAATAAATAAAACTTTTCAGATAAAGCACATTTCTTAAGAGTGAAGGACTACAGTTTTATCTGTCTTTACATAGTCCATGACTAAAAGTTTTAAGATTTTACATGATGCCTATGAATTTCTTTCTAAATGTTAGAACCTTCTCTTTAAGAGAAGCATAAGGGGAAACATAAGGAATTCTGCATTTATGTGTTTCTGAATCAGGTTTTTTACAATTATACTTCTACACGTTTACTTTTATAAATTGCTTTTTGTTAGTCTAAAGCTAGAGGATGATGTTTTGGTAAGTCAGCTTTTGCCTTTTCATCTGAAAGCAGGGTGACAGGCTGAATTCATTGGAGAGAACAGCCCAGGAATACTCCCTTTCTAAAGCAGTAGCTCTGGGTAGACAAAGGGGACTTCACCCCTGAACATTAAGAGAAAAAAACCAGTAAGTTCTGATTTCTGTGCCTTCCAGCTTCAAGCAGCAACAGGCAGCTGGGATGTGTTTCATTCACTAAGCTTTTGTTTCATTGTGAAATTTCACTACTTGGTGTAGTGAAAGCAAATTGTTGAAGCTGAGGATTCTGTTTCCTAGTAAACTGGATTACCTATATTTTAGGCTAGTTACTTTACCTATTTCTGTTTTCTTATCTATAAAATAAAATGCATTAAGTAACTTCTTAAGATTATTTCTATCAGTTAGATTCTTTGATTCTGTGATGGCTCCATATTGTCAGTGGCACAATAATTGGATTTTTTATATCAGTTTTTTTAGGCTTTAAATTAATAAATTAATGTGGTAAGTATTTTAGAGTATAGAAATAAAGTAGATGACATTCATAATGAATAATTTTAAAGTCACATAATTCAGTTATACTGATTATTTTTAACATTTTCTATTCATTAGATGCTGGTCCCATTCCAAGATACTCCTGTAGAAGTAGAACAGAATACAGACCTACCTGACTATCTGCCTGAGGATGAGAGTCCTATAAAGGAACAAGATAAAGCAGTGTCTAGAGTTGGGTCACACCCAGAAGGTGGAGCCAGCTGGTTGAGCACTGCTGCAAACTTTTTATCCCGGTCCTTTTACTGGTGACTTAAATTTGAGGATCAAGGACTGTATGAACCAACAAAGGGGCCAGTTTTCCATTGGTGTGGTGAACTGTCAAGTGCAATTTGCAATAAGTTATCATGAAAAATTTTTAGATTACACAATTACGTATGCTGCATTTTACATTTTATTGGACGTTTAACCTGTCAGGTAGTTAAAGGGACAGAGGCCTCAGATGGGATTGCTTTGTTTATGGAGGGTATTTTTTGGTTTTGTTTTCCTATGTTTTATCACCTCCCTTAAAAAAAAATATATGGGTCCATTATTAAAACCAAACCTTTGTGCATATGCAGCTTTAAATTTTACTTCACATGAAACATGTGATTAGGCAAATTCTTGACTCAAGTCTCAGGACTTTGTTTGCAGGGTAATTATTTTTATCCCAAGTTGTACCTGAATCATTAAATCTTTTTTTTGGGAGGTGTGTGGGTGAGAGTTCCTTGTTTCTAATGAAGGATGTTGGTTTTGGTACTCTTTACCAGGAAACCAGAGGGAAATGTACTTGTTTATTCTTTCCCCATTTTCACCCCTTTTGCTTTTGCCAGGCATTTTTGCAGAAGCTTAATTTTCAGTAGCATTTTGTGTATTACAATTTATCCATTTGAACCCAGTATTTCCCAGAATACATTTAAAATTTTTTTGTTACCCCCCCCAAAACATTGGTATTTTGTATGATTGACAAAGAATTGAATAGAAGAAACTACGATTGTGTTGTTATACTGCTTTCAAAGAATATTTATCTTTGTGTGATGGCGTGTAGTTAACATTGACTGCTATTTAGTCTGGCTCAACTCAGATCTTGAAAGTTATAATTTGCTCAAGTGATGTCCATTATAATTTTATTTTAAGTAGGAAATGGCTTATCAGCCATAGTTTGTACTTATACATGATCTCATTCTAGCAAAAATAACAGTAGTTAAAAAGCTGATATGAACTTGAAAAACAACACAATGGAATGAATGTCTTATGCCCCAGTACCCCTGCAGTAGATTCTGAATTTAAGCATTATCTGCTTGGTAGTGTCCATTCAGCAGATGTTTCCTCATATCTTCTCTTTTGAATTTCTCATGTACATGCAGTGGCGGATATTATACAGGGTAGGGTTGAGGGAGGGAGGGAGGGAAGGATCCAAACAGTTACAATTTCTAGACAAAAGTAGCTTTTGTTTAAAAAAAAAAAAAAAAAAAAAAAAAAAAGGTCTTGGCCCTTTAATCTTGTCTCAGATCCAACCAGTCAGTTTTTAAAAGAATTTTGGCAAAGGTAAGATTAGTTTTGTTTTGTTTATGTAAATAAGATCGAAGACATGTGCACAGTGCTTAATTAAGCTTCTGAACTATTTGGAAACTAAGAACAACATTCTCTGGGAATATGACTGACAAACTTCAGTGCTGTTATGATTAAAAACCAACAGGAAGTGGTTGAAGATGCTCTCTTTCTAGCAACATTCGCATCTCTTATTACATGGAACTTCAGTGAAAATTTAGCCTGGAAGACTTCTTCCTTCTACTCACCTCTGACAAATAAACACATTCAGCATTATAACAGTGAAATTATTGCAAAATTAATACCACTAATGAAAGTCTTGAATTCATTCATTTGAATTGCAGCTTTCTGGAAGATTTCGAAAGGGACATAGCTGTTTGTGGGGTGTTTTTTAAAAAATAATATGTAATTTTTGATTCAGGTGACACGCACAGGCTGAAAATACAAGCTTTGAGGAGCATGTATTGCTTTAAATATGTAATACAACTTGCTGCCTAGAATGTTACAGTACCAGATGTGTTTTTTTAAAAAAATCATCCTTTCTCTAGCCGTGAATGCAAAGTTTACTTTTCTGAATTAACAACTATTTGCATTTTATTTTGCATTACAAATACATCTACTTGTTAAATAATAACATCCCTTTGATAGTAATGGTTCAGTACAAGTAAGTATTACAGTTCTGATGTTTGTGTGTTTAAATTCAAAGTATGCTTCTTTTGCCAGTATTGCAGATCTTGTAGAACAGTTAAGGCATCTGTAAGGCATTTCTTTTTTCTTTCTTTTTTTTTTTGAAATATATTGTAAAATAATAAAAAGTAATGTAACTAAAAGTGAAATAATTGAAGTTTTTGCATTTTTGTGAACTTGAACATTATTGATTTCTATTCACACCTTGTTATAGTTTGTAACTTTTGAAGCTATTATTTTTACCTGGTATTTTAACATGCCTTTCTAATTTATTTGTATTTCCTTTTACTTGATTAGAGACTTTTTGAACTGATCACTTTGTACCACCAGCCTAGAAGAGGTAGAATGGAGACAGAAAATTAATACTTACTAGCCCAGTTCCCTTGATCACAGTCTTTGACAAGCAGCCAGCCCTTATTTGAATCTTCCCCTTATCTCTTTTTTTAAAGCAGCATAAGTGAACATGATGAATTAATAATGTTTATAAATTTCATATCAAATGGATAAATAACTCAAAACATATAGTATGAGTCATAATTTTTCTTTCTGGGATCTATGGGTACTCTATACCTAATATTAGATAAGTTCTTTAATATATCAGTTTCTCTTTGTGCAAATTAGGGATAGTAATACCTGCTGCTCTTAACTTGTGGTAAAGAACAATTCTTTATATCTTCAGTGCACTCTGACATTCTCATAGAATTGTTATGGGAAAATGAAATATCAAAAATGATTGTTTTTTAGCATGTCTCCCAAATTTGGCCTTGTTGACTATCCCTTCATTTTTGATTCTCTCCTTTCTTGCTCACAGTGATACTACATTAACACTGTCTTCTCAGTTCTCTCATGAATTGTTTTATGACCTCTCAGTCCCGCTCAGACGAGCCTGCTCCCTTAAATTGTCTTCCTTTGAGAACTTACCTGCTTTCAGGAATTTAACTGTTTCTCAAAAATCTTTACTGCTTAAGCCTCCCCCTACCCCCCCAAATATCAACAACTATGTTGCCATGTAGTTGACCAAATCTCCTTTTATATCTGGCACTTTCTTTATTTTCAACATTAAAATTTCATTTCCAAATTCTCTCCCCCTCCAGATCCTTTCTGAGCCATTGAGAAGTCAGTCAATATATCATTTATATGTATTGGCCATATTGCAAGAAAACAAAATGAATAAAAAGGAAGAATCTAAAGAAAATTTAGAAAGCATACTTCAATCTACCCTCAGTTCATTTGGGTCCTTTGCAGTTGCCTTTGATCATTGTTTTGATTAGAGTAGCTGAGTCTTCATAGTTGATCATTTTTAGAGTATTACTGTTTGCATAATGTTCCCTAGTTTCTGCTCACTTTAATTTGCATAAGTTCATACTGGTCTTCCCCAATTTTTCTGAAACTATCACCCTTGTCATTTCTTTAGAGCATGATAGTATTTCATTACTGCCATTCCCCAGTTTGGTGGACATCCCCATAATTTCCAGTTCTTTGCCATCACAAAAAAATGCTGCTATAAATACTTTTGTACATGTATGTATTTCCTCCTTTCTTTGATCTCTTTGCAAATGTAATTCTTAAAATTTTGCCCAACCACCATATTTTTCCCCCCTTTGATTTTCCATAGCACTTGCTCTGTGCCATTCATTTGACACTTGATCCTATCCCAGTATTATGTTACGTGATTTGTGCATACCTAGACTTCACAATGTGATTATAAGCCCCTCCAGACAAAGGATATCTTATACTTATCTTTACCATAGTGCCTTGTATAATCTATTTATATGATAGATGCACAATAAATATTTGCTGATTAAACATAGCAAACCAATTATAAAGTATTTGTATTTAAAAGATTTGAAGGTTGGCTACAAAAATCTTTAGTATTTATATCAATGGTAAAGTAAAATTTTTTAATGGAACGTATAAAAATATACTTATAAAAGCTTTGTGATTTTTATACAATTTGTTTTTGATTGGTTACATCTAAATAGCACCATGATAACACATTTTGGCATCAGGATTTTGTAAAAATCCAGATAATTTTTAAATAGAACCCAGATATTGGAAGAGGTACTTGCTAGGTGGTTTCTTATGGTACTGTGAGAAGTCCTAGTAATTTGGCTTGCCTTGGTAGCAGCTCTAGTCTTCGAACCTCTCCCTTCCTGAGCCTCACATGAAACTATGGTAACAGGCCTAGGATGTATGCTTTCCTTTTTTTCCCCATCCACTTGTGGACACTCTTCCATCCAGTTTACCTTTCCAAAGTTCTTTTCACTCTTTTAAAGATGACACTTGTTAATTTTCTGTTATCAACTCATGTAATCATTTCTAAATTCTTAAAAATCATTTGGGTCTTGTATTTGACATTCTCAGTTCAAACCTTTATACTTTTAACTTGAATTCTTAGTTTACTTCTCTAACCTTCCAATGATTAAGAATCATATTGAGTTGATTACTCTGACCCATCAGCCTAGGAGAGAAATAAATTAAAATGAATACAGACCAACCCTGTCTCCTTTTCCCTTACCTTTATCAAGCAATTCTCCCTTATTTTTCTTGCCCCTTTTCAATCCCAGCATTGCTTTTTGCTTCTAATAAAGCCTATTCAGTTTGGAAAAAAACCACTGCTAGCTCTAGCAATTAGTCTTTCAGAGTATAAAAAGGAGGTGGAGGATGAGTTAGAAGGAGAGAAGAAAAGTTCTTTGAGGAAAATATTTCTTGATTTTCTTAAAATATACTGTGAGGGGAATCTTAAACAAGGAAAAAATACTTGAATGAATGCAATATCTGATTTTTTTAAAGTTTCTGCAGATCTGTGAGAAGCAGTCTAATGTATTGTGAAGAACATTGTACTAGAAATTAGAGTTCCAGAAATGTAGTCTTGGTTCTGCTATTAATTAGCAAGTCACTTAGTTTCTGCCTCATCTTGCTCATTAGTAAATTAGGAGTTGGACTAGATTATCCTTAATTCTCCTGCTCTCTGAATTTCTGTAATCCTCTGTCTCCCTGGACCCATACCAGCTTCTTATCTAGCCTTCCTGGCATTATTATTATTATTTTTGCTATAGTCAGCTGTACCTCATTTACCCCCCCCCCCCGCCCCCAACCCCCATCCCTAACCCTATTTATGTACACTAAGTCCTTTCAGTTTTTCCTTAAAAATATTTGTCATGTTTCTCCCTTGCCATTCCTACTACCACCAATCTAATCTAAATCCTCTTCATCTCATATCTGGATGGTATTTTACTTAGCTTACCTAACTCCAACTTCTTTCCATTTCAGTTTATTTTCTTTGTTGCTACAGAATAAATCTCCTTAAGACAGCTAGGTAGCATAGTGGATAGAGTACAGGGCTTGAAATCAGGATGAAATCAGTTACAGTCTGGTCTCAGACACCAGTTATGCGACTTTCGGTAAGTCATTAAACTCTGTCTCAATTTCCCCAAATGCAAAATGGGACTAGTAGCACCTATCTATCTACCAGGGTTGTTGTGAGGATCAAATGAGATAGTATTTGTAAAGTGCTCAGCACAGTGCTTGGCATACATATTTATATCATGTTACTTCTATGCCCTAAGGCTCTTAACTTTTTCCAACCATGTGAGTAATAGGAAACTAAATTCTGACTTTAATGGCCTTGTGTAATAGTAACTATGTCACTCTCCTGCTCAGGAGCCTTTGGTACTCCCCTTTGGCTTCTAAGATAAACTGTAAACTCCTCATCTTGGCACTGAAAGCCTTTCCCAGTCTAGCGCTGCCCTACCAACTTTCTAAGATTTTGTTACATTACCTGCCTTCCTACATCCTGTCTTCTCACAGAGAAATTCTTTTTATTTTATTTTATTTTTTTAAACCCTTACCTTCCGTCTTGGGAGTCAATACTGTGTATTGGCTCCAAGGCAGAAGAGTGGTAAGGGTAGGCATTGGGGGTTAAGTGACTTGCCCAGGGTCACACAGCTAGGGAAGTGTCAGACCAGATTTGAACCTAGGACCTCCCATCTTTAGGCCTGGCTCTCAATCCACTGAACCATCCAGCTGCCCCCACACAGAGAAATTCTTAGTGTGTGGGTGTGTGTGTGTGTGTGTGTGTGTGCGTGTGCATGCGCGTGCGCATGTGTGGGTGCTTTTTTTTGGGAATGGACTGATGAAGCTAACAGGCAAGTTAGCTTCTATTTTCAAAAAAAATTTTTTAATGCATATAATAAGTAGGATTATAATGGAAACCAATTATATTGAAATATAATTATCAGTGTTAATTACAAGTAAGTTCATTGGTCGTAGGTTAAGGAACCCCTGTCCTAGCAGAATTGACCTATTTGATCCCAGAATTCGACATTCCATTTTCATGGCTTTGTGTTTTGGTATGAGCTGCTCCCCTGGTTTGAACGGTGTACCCTCTTCATTTTTTTTTTCCTTCAAGGCCTAATTCATGTGCTGCTTCCTATGGAAAGCTTTCTTGATACCTCCAGTTGTTTAGTGCCTTCCTCCTTCTCAAATTATTGTAGATACTTATTTGTCTTAAGGGCAGAAAATAATTGTTTTTGTTTGATTTTTGTATCTCCTAGAACTCATATTTAGTAGGTACTTAATAAATGATTGTTAAGCTGAATGAGGTTTTTCCAGCCACCTCTAAGTTGGTTCTCAGATCTCTAATATGCCTGGTCCAGTCCTGTAGGCAAAACATTTCTAACTTTGCAGGGATTGCCAGAGCCTGCACTCTAATGTCATAGTTTTCTATAAATTTGCTACCAGACTGTGAATCATTAAAGTAAGACTTTTGTGGCAATAATAGAGATTAGAGATTAGATACTGAATAATATACACACTAGAACTTTTCAAACTGCTTGGGGAAAAAGTTTGTTTCCAGTGGGAGAGAGGCAGGAATAGGGGGTGGCCAAAGGATCTGAGGAAGCATCCTGGAGGTGGTAGCATTTGGTTTTAGCTTTAAAGGATAGGTTGGAGTTCATCAGGTGAAGAAAGGAGAGAATATTCACTGAGTAGGGAATAGCATGGATAAAGGCATGGAGGTGGTAGAAGGACAGGATGTTTGGAAGACAGTAATATGATTTGGCTAAAATGTAGAGTTTGTGATAGGGATTAAGGACAAATACAACCAGGAAAGGGTAACAGTAGCTCCAGATCACTAATGACTGAATACCAGGCAAAGAATTTTGAACCTTGAAAAGCAGTAAAGAGCTAGTGAAGATTTTTGAGCAGAGGAGTGATGTGATTAGATCTATTTTTAAGGAGTATTTGATATTGAGAGAGAGAGGAGACAGGAAGACCTGTTGCAATAGATCCCACGGGATAGTAATGAGGGCCTGATGAAGGCAGTAGGAATAGAGTGGATGGGAAGATGTGTTGAGATGCTTAAGTTGTAACAGACAGTGTGCCATTGTCTAAGATGGGAATTAAATCTGCAGAGAACGGTGACTTATGGACTCTTTTCTCCTATCTGCAGATAATCCCAAGGTTTAAAACATAAGAAGCTAGTTGAATCATGGTACCACAGTTAGAAATAGTGATGTTGGAGAGCAAAATGGTAGAAATTTAATATCTCTTATGTTGAAGAAATAATTGTTACCTTTATATTTTTTCCAATTTTTAATTCATTCTTTGCAGTTAGACAAAGAAGAAAAGAGCATCTGTAGTGAGTGAGAGCGTTATGGTTGATTCCATGGCATAGAACGTAGTACTGTCCATGGGGTTTTCTTGGTGATGAGACTGGAGTGATTTGCCATTTCTTTCTCTGGTCGATTAAAGCAAACAGGCTAAGTGATTTGCCTAAGGTCACACAGCTAGTAAGCGTCTGAGGCCAGAGCCACTTACCTGCCTTTGGAGTGAGAATTAAATGTCTAAAAAAAGTGGAATTTTTGGTTCTGGTGCATGAGCTGCTATTTAATAGCTTAATAAATGTTACCAAAAGCAACTATACAGTAAAGACTTTAAATTTGTTTATGATACTCTGTTGTTCTGGGTAGTGAAATACAAAGCTGATCATCTTAGCAGACTGTGAATTAGGGAGTCATGGAAATGTCAGGTGAATTTCATGGTAGACATACAAGGTAATAAATTTGGGAGAAATCCAAATTGTACATAGGAGAAAATGGACTCTAGCCCATGTAATCTGGGAATGGATATTTTTAAGATTCATAGTGGACTGGCCAGGAATGATATAATTTCACTATGGTACTTTAACTAGATAGTCCGAACAAATTCTGCTCAGAGTAAATGAAAGATATTAAAAAATGCAAGCTTTCCTGGAAGTAACACCTCAAGTATAGGAGTAGAAGAAAGACTACCTATAGGTGAATGCTATGATCAAGAGGATAGACAAGCTTAAGTATTTCATAATATCATAGCTTTAAAGTTGTCAGAGACCCTTAAACACAATCTACTTCCACTCAGAAGAGAGAAAGATTTGTATAGGCTCATACAGCTACTAAGAGGCAGCCAGAATTTGGACCCAGGACCTCTTGACTCCAATTCCAGCCCTCTAGTACAGCACCAAAGACAGATTCTTAAAAATATTTTACTTTTCAGTGATTGAATTTTTTTTATACCCCCTTCCCCTTTAAGTTTTCTGGTGAACTTGAGAAGCTTTGAAGCTTTAAAGGATAGTTTTACATCATTTCTTTTCCTAGGAAGAAATCCTCCAAACCTGTTTATGGAACAAGTTCGAAATACAAATTTCAAGAAAATTTTAGAAAAAGAGAACAAGCGATCCATAACAGACTCAAGTTTTAAGTTAGATTTTTTTTGGTACCTCCCTGCCTTTTGAGACTCTATCTAATGCAACATATCTTTTGTCTCCCACAGAACCTGCCTTGATCTTTTCTGCCAGTGACCACATAAGTGTCTTGGGGGGGAAAGACTGACCTGATCCAACATAGCATTTCTTATCATATTAGTTCTTATTGGAGCAAAGATAGATAAGGACGACAGGATAAATTTTTTTAAACCCTTACCTTCTGCCTTGGTATCAGTTCTAAGACTAAAGAGAGGTAAGGGCTAGGCAGTTGAGATTAAGTGACTTGCCCAGGAACACACAGCTTGGAAGTGGCTGAGGACAGTTATAAAAACCTAGGTCCTCCCAACTAGGGGCCCTGGTGCTCTTTCTACTGGGCTACCTCACTCCAATCATTACTAATTTGATATTTAAGATAATAAAAGAGTTGGTTAATTGAAATAGAAATGTGTAGAAACTGTTAATTGAGTAAAGCAAGAACGCTTTTTCTATTGAAGTAGTTTTATGAAATTTGAAAATGAACCAGATGAATATTAAAGTAAATGAAGTAATCTTCATTAAAGCTCTTGAACAAATCACTTATAAAGCACTGTGAGTTATAGGTATGCAAGTATTATCTTCCTTTTATAAATGAGGAAAAGATAGGGCTTTTTAGGTTAAAAAGATTTGCCCAGAGGCAACTACTTGTCTCAGTGGTGAGAGCCAGGCCTAGAGGCTGGGATATCTGGGTTCAAAATGGGCCTCAGGCACTTCCTAGTTGTGTGACCCTAGACAAGTCACTTTACCTCTGTTGCCTAGCCCTTAACTACTCTTTTGCCTTGGAAACAAAAAGATTTGCCCATGTTCATACAACCATTGTCTGAAGTGAGAATTGAACCCAGTTCCCTGACTCCAAATCTTTATGATAAAACTGCTGTGTAATCTGAGGTAATATAATAATATTAATAATAAAAATAAAAGCTTTCTTCCTTTCCTAACTACTGTAATCCCCTTTTGTTTTTTCTACTTTAAAATCAATAATATCTAACATTTATATATCACTTTAGGGTTTGCCAAATGCCTTATATATGTCACTTGATGCTCACAACCTACCTTGTGAGGTAGGTGCTATTATGATGTCCATTTTACAAATGGGGAAACTTGAGTTTCAGAGAGGTTAAGTGACTTCTCTGGGGTCACACAGATAGTAACAGCCTAGAACAAAATTCAGATTTAATTCATCCTGACTCCCGAGTCCCTTATTCTATTCACTAAGCCCCCTAGCTCCCACTACTTAAAACACCTACTACTGAAGATGCTTAGAACTTGGACCAAATGTGTAGAGGTGTAGGAAGGCAGATTCTGACAAATCATTAAGAAAACTTCAAAACATTGAGATCTATTTGAAAATGGAGTGGTTTTTTCTTTGTCAGATGTGTAGTAAGTTCTCCATTACTGAAAGTTTTCCAAATAGATTGGATAAACATTCTAGGACAAGATGAATGCATTGAGTAGATAGCTGGAACATGGCCTCTAAAGGTCAGATTAGAGTGTCAAGCATTCTCCATATGGAATATTCTCCTCAGTTGTGGTTGCCACATTTTAGGAGGAATACTGTTTTAAGAAGAGTACATTCAGAGGAGAGTCACCGAGATGTGAAGGGTCTTGAGATCGCACCATATAAGGAGGGATTAAAGGAAATAAATGCTCTTCAGCCAGGAGAGAAGACTCAGGAGAGCGATCTGCTGGTAATCTTCAGATATTCCAATAGCCGTTAGCTAGAGACAGGGTAGGCTTGAGGTAGTACTAGGAGCAGTCATGAAAGTTACAGAAAGGGCAAGTTAGGAACACTTTCCCATAAAGAGAATTGTCCATACTAGCTTCTAAAGTCCCTTTTAAATCTGAGTTTCTGTGATCCTGTGTAGACAATGTATTCCTTATTACCAGAAGTCTTTAAGCAGCAACTGGATGATCACTTGTTAGAAAATCATTTCAGTTTGCCAAATGTTTATGAAACCCTTATGATACTCAAAACACTGTGCTAGCGTTATTTAAAAAAATTGTTCCTGTCTCCAAGGAGTTTACATTCTCTTGATGTTATGTCTTAGAAGGAATTCTTGGTAAGATACAGGTTGGAATAGTTGACCTTAGAGGTCCCTTTCCATTGTGTTTGTGCAAAACACTCTCCATCCTATTTTAATAAACAAAGCAAAAAATTCCAAAAATATAATCTCTTCTAAGTTTCCCCAGTGCACAAAAATCCCCTTTCAGTTTCAATAAGTCTCTCATTTCACAAATATGAAATTCAGTACCTCTTAGGCCACTGGTATTGCTTCTGGCCCGTTCCTCAGGCCATGATCTTGTAATTCTGGAGGAAAAGGGGGTCTGCCATTCTGACTGACTGCCACACAGAGGACAAGCCAGCTAGAAAGCAGCAGGTGCCAGACAAGTCAAACCATCTCTATCACTTTGACTACCATCTCCCCCCATACCCTGATGAGATAGCCCAATGACCCAGCTTTGGAAATATCAATACTCCTAGCCCATTGCCTTGGGAATCAACGTATCCTAGGAAGGAGCCCTAGTAGAGACGTATCCTTGTCAATAACCCTGCAGGGACTGCAGCCACATCTATTGAAGACCCACAATAGAAAGCTCTCACCACCAAAATTATTGCTTGGCACATGGTTTAACGTCAGACACTGATAGTTTTATCAGGGGAAGTGACATGAAAGGAGAAACATTAACATCTGCTTTGCTGTGCCTTTAGCACCATGGGAGCTTTCGGTCCGATTGGCAGCTGAAACCTCTGTGTTTTCTCTACTGTTAGAATGTGGGTTCCTTGAGAGCAAGGTTTATCTTACTCAGGAGTATGCAAAATGTGGTTCATGGCCCCCTTGGCTTCCCAAAGGTGCTTTCAGGAGATCTGTGAGGTCAGAAGTTTTCCTAATAATAATAAGATATTATTGGCCTATTAAAATACTCGTTCGTGTCTTTATGAGGCTGGATTTTCTTGATATACTTTACTCAAAACAAGTCATCACAAAAGACTGAATATAGAAGCAGATAGAGAATCTATTAAGCCAGACCTTAAAGAGATTTGCAAAAATATGTAAAATAGTGTCTTATTTCTTTTCCATTTGGAAAATATATATTATCCATAATACTATATACTATATATAAAATATTTTATTAAAATGTTATTCACATTTATTAACATAATATTAGTGTAACCAGCTATTAACATTCAGTTTATTATCTTAAAATAAATTATTTTAAAATTTTATCAGTTTTCATTTCTAACATGGTAAATATTAAATCTAACCCACACAAACCTGCATAAAAGCTCTGTGATGTCCTCAATTTTTAAGAATATAAAGGGGTTTCGAGACTAAAAAGTTTGAGAAACCTTTTTTTACAATTTGTATCTTTAGAGCTTAGTGCAGAGATTTGCACATAGGAATTCATAAATTAGCCTACAATACAAAAGCACACATATGAACCCAGCTCTTTTGTGTAGTTGTCTACATGTAATACTGTTAGCCATCTTTTATAATCTCTTTTGATTAGCAAGTTACTAGAAATTTCATTTCTTCCTCCTTTGAAACTTAACAATGCCACATGCTTGTTGATATGTTTTTATGGATTGAAAAAAGTTTTTGTGGTTCTTCATTTTTTCCAAGTAGGAAGACTTTTAAGAGCCACGGCAAAATGTTGAGATCTCATCCCCTGTCCAAAGTTCTTTGTTTTGGCCCCAGGAGTACTAACATTTATACGATTGCTTAATGGCATAAAAATTCTGGATTCTTCCAAGTCGCTATAGAAAGAATGACTCTAGGAGCTAAAGGTTCTCAAAGCTGTCGTAGGGGAGACAATAAATTTAAACAATTGAATACTTAATGAAATGTTTCAAAACTGATCTTTGGAGAGCAGCAATCAATATAAATTTAGTAGGATAACCACACTATTGATTGGAGTTAGCACTATAACAGTTATTTGTAGTGATAACTTACTGCTTTTAATATTATGTAAACACAATATAATGTGGGTCTGTGAATACTAGTTAATTGATGTTTACAGAATTCCTTTTTGCTCATAAATTTCCCAAATGCAAAAGATTTTCTTTCAAAACTCTGAAGAGCAAATGTTAGTGTCATTATTTTAGAGGATGTTGTTCATTTAAAAATCTTACTCTGGGATAGTTGAATGTTTATAATAGTAATGAGCCATAAAATGTTCCTGTTGCTGTTTTGCACAGGCATAGTTTGGCTTATTTAAAAACAGCACTTGCTTTATATGATATTTTAGCAAATTGTGACTATTATTGTTTCTCCTTAGCCATTTGGTTAGCTATAACACATGGAGTGTTTTTGTAAGTGCTTTTCTTTATGTATAAAATACTATTAGTACTTATCACAGATGAATAGTGTCAACCACTTAATTTTCAGTTGTCTACATTTTCAAAACAATGAAGACATATCACTGACTATAATATGGAAATAGCTGTCATTTAATATAGTTGAACATTTACTGTGTCGTTTGCTCTACAGAAGCAATCACGTTATTAAAATAAATATAAACAGTTCTGTGCATATGTAGATGTACTGATATATAATACACATTACAGTTTGTAACCATAAAATACACAAACTTAATGGATATTTTGCTTTCTTTTCCAATATAGGCTTATAGAAAACTGAACCAGATCCCAAGTTCATGTAATGCATTAAAGACAGGTTTCAATTTCAACTGAAGATTAGGAAGCTTGTGACTGAAATTTTGCCTGTTTTATAGATAAGCTATTGAAGGTAAAATAGAGAACTAAATTAAGACAGAACATAAACCCTCTCCTTAGAATTCAGATTCACATGATCTTTAGTAACATTGTCTCTAATCAAAACTTCATCTGCTTCATAGGCCATAAAAATAATTTCATAGTCTCACATTGGGAAGGAATACCAAGAGGTCATCTGGTCCAATTTATTCCTAATCAGAAATCCTCTCTGCTCTGTCTTCCAAAAATATTTTTCAAGCTCTTCTTAAACAGGAACTCCTAAAGAGAATGATTTATTATATATAAACTTAATGTTGAATATCAGTCAACTAATTAACCTATAAAGCATAATTGTTTTCCAGTAACTAAGTTTCCATTGAGATTCTTTGTTTTTATCTTTATTCTCTGTCACATTTGCTCTTTTATGGTTTTGCATTTTTTACTTTGCCTTTGATAAACATCTCTTTACATTTCTTTATGTTCCTTTTTCATTGCATTATAGCAGGTTAACACATCAGTGTACTACAGTTTACTTAACCATTCTCCCATTGTTGACCAGGAGACATGTGGGTCATTTCCAGTTTTTTTTTTTTTTAGGACAAATAATGCTACTATGAAGATCTTTGAACAGATAGCTCTCTTTTTTTTTTCTTTTCAATAATGCTTCCAAGGCGTAGCCCCTAAAATGGAATAATTAGGTCAAAGGATAGGATTATATTTTGTAACTTTTACTGTGTTTTGCTAGTTTTTTTCTGATTAGGAATTCTTTACTTCTAAGCAACCTTTTCCCCTTTGGAATAGCTTTTAATTTTGACCTGAATTCTAGTTCACTCAAATTTCTACCCACTGATTCTAGATCGATTCCTTTAGACCACATAGACCAAGTCTAAACCAAGACCTTTCCTCCTGACTGGGCCCCACTCTGACTTGAGACACATGTATTGAGCTCCACATGAAAGAGTCCAGGGGCCCTTGGATCACAACATTGTCAGATATCACCTCCTGCCTCCTCCTTTGGGGACTTCTGGGTGACTCCCCATTTCTCCTTGCCTTGAGGTCCAGCCTCAGAGACATATCCACTTTTGCCCAGGAGACAACCTCCAACTTCTGACAGGAAGGCATCTGTATGTCCTCTAGGATATAGCAATCCTGACCGTTACATTTTTTTTTTAAGAGCAGAGAAAACAAATGATGGTGACACAGCTTGGAATTGATGATTGCAGGACATAAAAGAGAAAGTTAAAGGGGCAAAGGATTCAAGGGCAGATGAAGGTCCATAGGTTAACTTGTTAACCCCAAAGTCAAGAATAGGAGTGGAGAAGAGACTGAGGGGAGTGATGGGCTAAAGTTTGGGAGAATGAAAATTAATTTGAGGATTGAAGAAGCAGAAAAAATGAAAGCATAAGTTTATGATTAGAAAGGGAAGTTTCAAAATTCTATATAATGGAGATGGTACAATTTGGGGTAATTGGTGAGATCTAAAATTTGATCATGCCTGTGGGTTAGATATAGGACATAGGTAAGGCTTATGATTTTGGAGCCAGTGTATTTGAGGGAACATTAAAATGTATTTTGATATCTTCAGAGTAAAAGACAAGAACCTCCACATTACAAGTGAAGACATGCAGAAAAAAAGGAAAGTATTATGATGAGTAGAGTGAACCTTGAAGGAGGACTGGTTGGAAAGTGAGAATGGTCGAGGAAGAATCTTGATGTTTCAGTGGGTAGCAAAGAGTATGCCAACAACTTCCTTTCTTGACCCAGATGATCCAGGAGAAATAACTGAGAGAAGAACCTGCATTATCCATCCCAGGATTTGTCTTCAAAGGAGAGCTAGGTTTCCATGATTGCCAGAATAAAGTGTGAGAGGAAGAGTATAGTATGAAGTTCTAAAGAGATTAAGGAAAGGTAGGAGTAAGCTAATTGGAGATGGGAATGAAGAAATATGTTATAGAAGAAAGGAGTTTTTCTATCAGTGGATGAAGACTTTGAATCAATGGAATTAGAAAGTGAAAGTTTGTGGTGTTTATATAAGATATTATCAGGAATTGAGGCCAGGTATCTGTAAGTCATGATGATCATATCTTCTGGGAAAAAGATAAATTCATATTCTCAGATGCCACTTCCACCTGTCATATTGACTAATATGACATAAGGGAAATGACAAATGCTGGAGGGTTTGTGGAAAAGCAGGGCCACTAAGGCACTGTTGGTGGAGTTGTGAACTGCTCCAACCATTTTGGAGAACAACTTGGAACTGTGCTCAAAGGGCTATAAAATTGTACCCTTTGACACAGCAATATCACTATTGAGTCTATCCCAGAGGGATTATAGAAAAAGGAAAAGGGCCTATATGTACACAACATTTATAGTATCTCTTTGTGGTGGCAAAGAATTGGAAATTGAAGGGATGCCCATCAATTGGGGAATGGCTGAACAGGTTCTGGTATATGATGGTGAGGGAATACTATTATGTTCTAAGAAATGATGAACAGAATGGTTTCAGAAAGACTTGGAAAGTCTTAAATGAATTGAAGGTAAAGTGAAATGAGCAGAACCAGGAGAACATCATATACAGTAATATTTCAACTATGCACTGCAATGTGTTCATCCATTTCCCAAGTGAAGGACAACCCCTAAGCTTCTAATTCATTGCCACTACAAAGAGAGATGCTAAAAATATTTTAGTATAAGTATATCCTTTCCACTTATCTTTGATCTCTTTAGAATACAGACCAAGTAGTGGTATTACTAAGTCAAAGAGTATTTATAGTTTTGTGACCCTTTGAGCCTGGTTCCATATTATTCTTCAGAATGGTTGTATCGGTTCATAGTTCCACCAATAGTGTATTAGTGTCCCAATTTTCCCACTTCCCCTCCAACATTTATCATTTTCCTTTTTGGTCATGTTAGTCCATCTGGTAGGTGTGAGATGATATCTCAGAGTTGTTTTAATTTGCATTTCTCTAATCAAATCAGTAGTGATTTGGAGCATTTTTTCATATGACTTTGGATAGTTTTAATTTCTTCCCCTAAGCCACCCAGCTGCCTCCCCTAAACCTTTTTTTTTTTTCAGGTATTTTTTTTATTAGACATTTATTAATATTCGTTTTTACCCTAAACCTTTTTTTTAAAAAAATAAAACAAAGTTCTTTAACCTAGGTTTAGTGGTGCAGGTCTGTAATCCTTGCTATTCAAGTTGAAGTGGGCTAAGCTGATTGCATGTCTTAATTTAGTTCTGAACTAAAGCTGGGCATTAATATGGTGAGACCTGAAAGGAGTGGAGTCAGCTAGGTTTTTTAAAGAGAAATTAATCCTCCAAGGTCCAAAATATATCAAGAAGGGGTGTGCTATGAAATATTTTAATACCCAATTCTCAAAAAGAAAAAGTACAGGGGGCAGCTGGGTGACTCAGTGGATTGATAACCAGGCTAGAGATGGGAGGTCCTAGGTTCAAATCTGGCTGCAGACACTTCCTAGCTGTGTGACCTTGGGCAAGTCACTTAACCTGCATTGGCTAGCCCTTACCACTCTTCTGCCTTGGAGCCAATATACAGTATTGATTCTAAGACAGAAGGTAAGGGTTTAAAAAAGAAGAAAGAAATAAAAGAAAAAGTGTGCACAACACACTTATAAGTTTCAATCTTCATTATTGATATTTTCCTCCATCACTCTCAAATCTAAATCAACAAAACAATAGATCAAGCTTGAATTTGTTTTAACTTCCCTATTTCCAGGGTGTAAAATTTTGACCCTAGATTTTTTTTGGTTCCAGTACACCCTTTATTAGAAATTGTTTTTATGAGTAGTCCATGTACTTCTATAGTAGGTAAGATGAGGAGACTTGATTTAAAATATAAATAAAAAATAAATTCCTTCAAAACGAATTTATTACCCTTACAGAGTTTCCAAAAAAGTCAGTGAAGTTTTCATCTTAAGCTTTTAAGATGTAAATGTCAAACAATGGAGTTTGTATTTGATCATGTTGTCATGTTGGCAGCTATGTGGAGAATGGATTGGGGAAGGAAGAGAGGAGACTTGAAACTAAGGATCAGTGATGAGGCTATTAAAATGTAGAGGAGAGAAGAGGGAACATTAGTAGATGAGTAATAAGGTTCTCAGCTGAGAAGGTAGAGGGAAGGGAGTGGATGATGTTGGGAGGGTTTAAGAAAAGAGAAACCTTAAAATCAAGTTACTTGCTCAAGGTTACAACTACTAAGTATGAGAAATGAGCCTCAAACTTAAGTATCTCCACACTCTAGGCATGTTCTAATTCGAAAGATTCTGGTTTTCTGATGGCAGCTAGGTAGTACAATGGATATAGCACTGGACCTGAAATCAGGAAGATCTGAATACAAATCCAGCCTTAGACATTTACTAGCTATGTGACCTTGGGCAAGTCACTCAATTTCTGTTTGCCTCAGTTTCCTCATCTGTAAAATGAGGACTGTAATAGCTTTCCATTCCAGGGTTGTTTTGAGGATCCAATGAGGTCATTTTAAAGCCCTTTGTCAGCACAGTGCCTGGAACATGGGAAGCGCTATGTAAATGTTGAACATTATCACGACACATTGGATGAATGAAATGCCATATTTTACTGTCAAACAACACACAGGATTCCCCCAAAGTCAGTGCAGTTTTAAGCTTAATTGAGTTTCCTCTTCTCTACATTTCAACAGCCTCCTAATTGGTCTCTCTGCTTCAGTCTCTTCTCTTCCTTCCCCAATCCATTCTCCACACAGCTGCCAAAATGATTTTTCTTCAGTACATTTCTGACCATGTCATTCCCTACTCCATAAACTCCAGTGATTTCCTAGTTGGTTGTTGTCCTTTATATTTGGAGAGGTCCAAAATGACATCACTAGGGATTGGGTTTAAGTGAGACAGAGATGCAGAAAAGTCATCAGCCTCACTCTGTCTTCCAGAATTCAGTGGCAAGACAAAAGTCAAGACTGGTGATGACTCAGGATGCAGTGGGTGACCTTGGCTTCTTTAATGTCTAACCAAGCTCTCGGTGCTCCCTAGTGTCCTCTCCTGATGCCTTCTTGGCCTTTGGCACAGATTGTTCTCATCCTCCCATTTCATCCATTTTATGTGCCTGGGATAGACATTCCTCTAACTCACTAATAGGTTTGAAGACTGTCAGTTACCCTCAACCTGGCTTAGTCCATCTGCTGTAATGATTTCCCATGGTGTGGCCATTGTTGGTATAGCTTGTTGGAGCCACAGGTGACAGCTGGGTGAAAAGTGGATGAGCAGCCCTGAAAAGGGCTCAGCAAGTCCCTGTAGCAGAGGTACTAGTCCCCCTGAATACCCCATAAGTTTCCTAGTACCTCTGATCAAATTCAGATTCTATTGTTTGGCATTTAATGCCCATCCAATTTACTTTTCCAGATTTTCAAATGATTTAACTTCTTTCACTGACTGGTCCAGTCAAACTGACCTTCTTAATCATTCTCACACTTGATATTCTACCTCCTATCCCTTGTCTGGGATGTTTCTCCATCTCTTAAGAGTCTTTCATTTCCTTCAAAAGTCCAGCTCAAATGCTACCTCCTGCACAAAACCTTTGCTGACTTCCTTAGCTACTAGTTCCTTTTACCTTCAGACTACCTTGTTTTTAGATATATGTACATATGTGCATATCATCCTCTCTCACAGAATGTAAGCTCCTTGATGGCAGGACTTTCATTTTGAGTCTAGTACTTGGTGCAATATCTGGCATCTAGTAGATACTTAATAAGTGCTTGAATGAACAATTAAATACCTATTATAAGTAGAAGACTAGTTTGCTAAAAGATGCTGTGGCTTGCTAAATAGAAAATGGAAATATGTCTTCCTTCACTTCCCGTCCATCAGAATTTAAGAGAGCTCATTATAATTCCCCAAAGAACTTTTAAGCACATCCCAGGAGAAGGATACTGTGAAAGAGTGACTCTCTAGATAAGTGCTAGTTCTGTTCACATTTTAGAATATCTTTCCTTCTTCCACTTATTTGCTCCACTCTCTGCAGTACCCATTAAGTATAATTTATGCTTCTACTTTCATGAAAACATGGAGGCTCCAAGTCCTGGTAGGCCACCAAGAAGAAAGATGGGAAAGAAAAAGTGGGACCATGTTGGCAAAACATAAAAATGGAACCTTATGTGTAGGTAGATCTATAACTAGAAAAAAAATTGTTTGTTTTTTTAGTTGAGTAAAAGCATTTGGCGAAGGTGAGGAGTGCTAGTAGTAACATGGAATATAATTTGCCAACAGAAGCAGTCACATAGGAAGAAGGGTGTATTCTGTATACTACAAGGGTTACCATCTTTTATCACTTTAGGATTTAGGTGAAGATTGAAAGAGAGTGCTCCAAGGGACAGGTAAGGTGACATTAAGGCTTTGAGTAGGGTGGAGAAAGGCAGAGGATGAAGGTAAGGCATAGAGGCAATGGGCAGTGATTTTATAAGGGGAGGAAGTATATACCTTTCCAAAGGGAAAGCACTCTCCTTCCTCTGATGATGGCATCTTGGGACAAAGCCCTTTCTTTCTATCCCTGCTAGTTACAACAGTATGTGTGTATACCTATTTTTGTAGGCATCTCAATAAATTCTAGAGCCTACTTTTAGGTTCTGCTAAGTGGTATTTTGGAGTGTCTTGTCTTCCAACTTCATCCTCCCATTTCACCTCCCTCAAAAAGTTAACAAGATTTGCTGACCTAGTAGCTGAAAATAGTTGGTTTTGCAGAAAGTTAACTAGAAACATTAAAAATGTGTCTATGAGTTCTATTACTCTGGGAACTCACCGGAGGATCATATTCTCTATTATCTGATTTCATCCATCAATTCCAATGGTGGTGGGCACTTGGGGCCCAAAACAGACATGGAGTCATTGTATAGAGGATCTTGAACTTTATCATAGAGGAGGAAGGAGCTCGTCTTTTCTACTATCTATCTTCTTCATCTCTTTTGCTGGATCTTCATCAGGTTCATGTCCACTACCCATAGGTATCCCCCAAGGCTCTCTCCTGGGCCCTCTTCTCCCATCTTAATATTTCACTGATGATAATCTCATCAGATTCCATGGATTCAATGATCATCTCTATGCAAATGATTTTCAGATTTATTTATCTATCCCTGACCTCTTTTCTGACCCCTAATCTTGCATCTCCAATTGCTCATTAAGCTCGATGTCCCACAGACATCTTAAGTTGAATTTATCTTTCCCTTAAAACTCTCCCTCCTAACTTTGTTTTTTACTGATGATACCATTCATCCGAATTCACCTAGGCCAGCAACTTCAGTGTCATTCTCAGCTTCTCCCTCTCTCATCCCCATATCCAACAAGTCCTATTGATTCTACCTTGTACAATCTTTCCTCCTCCTCTCTTTCGATGCTGCCACAAGCCTAGTATAGATCCTCCTCACCTTATGTTTGGACTGTTGTGATAATCCTCAGGTGTTTTCCTTGTCTCACATCTCTTCTCACTCAAGTTCATCTTCTGATTAGCTATCAAATTGATATTCCTAAAGTAGAAGTCTGACCGTGTCACCCCTTACCCTCTATTCAATAAAAGCCAGTGTCTCCCTATTATATTCAACATCAAATAGAAAACCCTTCATTTGACTTAAAAAAATTTAAACCCTTACCTTCTTCTTAGAGTCAATACTATGTATTTGTTCCAAGACAGAGGAGTAGTAAAGCCTAGGAAATTGGGGTTGAGTGACTAGCCCACTCAGCTAGGAAATGTTTAAGGCTAGATTTGAACCTAAGACCCAACATTTTATCCATTGTGCTACTTAGCTGCCCCTTCCATTTACCTTTTAAAGGTCTTTACAATCTGGTCCCTTCTACGTTTTCAGTCTTCATAAACTTTACTATCTTCTAAGTATTTTAAATCTAGTGACACTGCTAGCTTTGCTGTTCCTTGAACAAATTATTTCATCTCTGGCTGCATTTTCACATCATTCACCCTATAGGCTTGGAATGTTCTCTTTCCTCATGTCTATTTCCTGGCTTCTTTCATATCATTTACAATCCCACCTTCAACAAGAAGCGTTTCCTAATCTCCCTTAATGTCACTGTCTTCCCCCTGCTGTTTTTGCCTTTCTTTGAATCCTCAGGGCAGTGCCTGGTATAAAGTAGGTGCTCAATAAATGCTTGTTGACTTGATGAATTCTCCCACAAACAAAGACAAAACAAAAAGCTCTCCCAGAAGTAGTTCTTAGTGGCAGGCAATCTGAGGGGATGATGGCCAGAACAGGAGGAAAAATCATTGTAGATTTACCTTCAAAGTGACATTTCTGTTTAGTTTTGAGAAACTAAATGTTATACCCTATCTCATCAAAGTTTAACTCTGAGTGGTACAGATAATACTCTTTAATATTAGAAAGCTGATTTTTCCTTTAAGGAAATTCATGTACTCAAATCCTACTACTGCTCTTCACTTTATGAAGGTGAGCCTGAGTTCTCCAGGACTTTGGCCAAGAAGTATAAGCTCTGGCAAATCCCATCATGTTGGAGAGGCTCCACGGATTGGCCAGAGATGGAATGATTGTATATCTTTTCCATGGACCAGCTTAGCTAAGTCCAGAGAAGCTCATTATTCAGTTGGCCTGAAGGTAAGGATTTTTTTTTTTTTTTGTTGGCCACAGCAAATCTTGTAGTGCATATGCTAAATCATAGAGAAATTGCAGTCTTTATTTATGGAGGGAGGGTCCCCACTGATTAGATTACATCTTTCTTAAAATATTTTTTTTCTGTGACAGAGTAAATAGCACTGTTGGAATGAACTACAAACTATTCCTTGGTCCTTAGAGCTTGCTTGAAACAACCAAGGGTAAGTAGTGTTCCCTCCATACCGACATTATATCTTTGTTCTGGTAGGTGACTCTAATTCATAGATCAAATAGGAATTTTCTATATCTAGTAAAAATTTCCTCCTCTCCTCTCTTCCTCCTTCCATCACTCCCTCCTCTTTTCTTTTTCTTTTCTTTCCTTTTCTTAAAAAAAATATTTTAGGCTTTAGCTAAATCCAAGGTATCACCATACATATTTTATCTGCATTATCTAAATAATACACTAGATGGCAGCATAGAAATATTATTTTAAAAATGTGTCACCACTCAAGTCACAGAAATATATCTCTAGCAAGACATAAACTAACCCCTTGTAATTTGTTTGGCCTTCCCTAAACATAGGGGTGGACAGTCAGTATGGTCAGGCTTGTTTCTCTATTCTGTTGAGAGAGGCAGAAAAAAAAAAAAAAAGATTTCCATATCATTCTTGAGAGTTGATTCTTTTCCTTGCTGATGATATTATGGAGGGATGAATGAGTATGTAAATTCACTGTAATCTCCTTGCCTTCTCTTCCTTCCTTGTATATAGATCTCATCCCCTACAGTTAAACTTACAGAACCTTCCTCTACGCCCATTCAGTTTTTGATTATTTGTTAGGAGCTGACTGGGGGTGACTTGGAGTCAATCCTGTGGTCATGTAGGGATGGACAAGAAGGTCCCAGGGGGCAGAAGTGCTCAGCTTTGGGTATATATGTCTGAAACCAGGGACTTGACTATTTGATAGCATTCCTACATGAAATGGAAATAATTCCTATGTTATTGTGTTGGAGTAGTGCACTATTTTGTTAACAAATATAATATTAGATATAGATATTAATAATATCTTTTTAGTCTATGGAAAAATCTCCTTTGTTAAGTGAAATTAAAGAGTTAAATACCTCCATTTTTTATAACTTTCGGTCATGTAAGTTTGCTTGATGAATTACCAAAAAGGTATGAAAACTCCATGATCTTAATCTTTTCTTTACAGTGGTTTTCCTTGACAGTTGTTATTTATTTTAATCACAACTCATTCATTTGTTATTTGGCCTTTTGCTAGAGGATCTTAATTTCCTAAAGTTTACATGATCATTGCTTGTCAACAGAAATCAGGCAACTGCAAATGAAATTAGCAATAAAAAAAGCACCATGTTGCGCTATGGCTGGAGTGGGCAGAGTTTAGTAGTAAATGTACTGCATTAATGAAATATGAGAGATAGTGGTGAAAAAGCCCTGAATATTCTTGTAGGATCTGAGAGAAGCTTAAACCTGGAATGGTGGCAGTTAAAGACAATAGGAAGTGATTTTCTACCATCACTTTAAAAAATTTGTCATGTTACAGAGAGGTTTTTCAAAGCCTTTGCATATCCTGTGGAGTATGTAACACCTGTGCTGCACAGCCTTTCCAAGCTCCCAATATTCTTTGCCTAGCTGTTTAAGGTGTTTGCTTTCATCTATAAAGTCAAATAGGATTGAAGTACTGGGTACTCTGGAGACAGCCCTCTCCTCTGATTCTCCCATGGCACGGGAGATCAAGGAGCAAACAGACCTTGCTGAAGGTTTGAAGTCTAGGGACCCAGGGGCAGGGCACTCTCAGAGAAGGGAACATGACTCTGGAATTTCCTCCCTCCTAGTGGTCCAACAGAGCCCATGTCTGTTTGCCTTCAGGGCACAGTGGAGGACCCATCTGTTTGTTCAAGCATTTGTCTGAGTGGTAGCCTTATGGTGGCTCTCCTCAGACCCCTCCCCTCCTTCTTCCCCAACCTACCTACTCATCAACCTTGATAGAATGGGAATGAATACTTGGCATTTCCTATTTAGAAATAAAAGATTTGCAAAACATTTGTTTGATTTATAGGAGTATTTCCATCCAAGAAATAAAAGTGATTTGTTTTTAATCAGCAAAGATAAAACCTTGTGTACAAAAACTAAAAATTCAAATTCAGAACTGCATTTTATGTCCTCGCTTATAATTTTATTTTTTATTATATTTGAGCTTAAATGGAATTTGACATCCCATCTTCCATATCTATGCCTTTATGCAGGCTGTCCCTCTGTGATAGAAATACAGTCCCTCCTAACAGAATCAAACCATAATAATGATGATGGGGGCAGCTATGTGGCATTATAGTGTACAGAGCACTGGGATCGGAGTCAGGAAGACTCATCTTCATGAGTTCAAATCTAGCCTCCAATACTTACTGGCTGTGTAACCCTGGGCAAGTCTCAACTTCGTTTGTCTGAATTCCTCATCTGTAAAATGAACTGGAGAAGGAAATGGCAAACTACTCTAGTATCTTTGCCACAAAAACCCCAAATGGAGTCACAAAGAGCCAGATATGACTGAAAAACAACCAAACAACAATCCAACCTCTGCTCAAGTCCTTCTATTGTAACGGAACCTTCTTGATCTCAAGATAAAATAAGCCACATTGGTATACCTCTAATTTAGGAACTTTTTCCCTCACTTAAATCAAGTTATGCAAGTATGACTGACCCAGAAAAGTGCCAGCTATCTCAGCCATGTTATTCCATTAGGACTTTTACTCAAGGAAGGAGCCTGCATTCACTACTCAGTTGATTTGTTGGCAAAAGTACCCTGGAGGGTCATGCACTTCACCTCTGGCCCCCAGATTCCTAAACACGCCACGGTACGTCACAGCGCAGCGCCTGTCCCTGGAGGAATGGCTGGGCCTTCCATGAAGTGATTGAATCTTCAATTGAGTCCCTGGGGGACAAACTAGTGGGTATTAGAACTTGGTTTGGAGTCTGTCACCCCTGGAGATTCTTTAGTTTTGATTAGGCTTATGAACACATTGTTCAAGGTGAGGTAACATGATATCTACCTGAACATACTTGTGATAAAAATGCAGATTCTAGTGATACAAATTAGCACAAGTTCTAGTCTTGAACCAAACAACCTTTAGCATTGCAAAGTAAATCCTATTAGTATCACCAAGGAAAAGCATTCTAAAATATTCTAGTAAGTCTCAATCTGGGTGCCACAAAGAAGAGCATGTCTTGCATTTCTGTTGTAAACAAGGTGGAATATAAAGTGAAAAGATGCATGGTATAGAATTATAGTCCTTCACACAGTGTAGAGACTCAGAAGTGGGGCTTCTATCTGGGCAAACACAGAAAAAGAACCATTCCAGAAAGTCACAGGGTGGGGACACATGTCGAGGGGGATGCTCAGTCTTGAAACCGAGAGAGATCATTGCAAACAGGCTTCACAGGTTATGATGACCAGGTCGTCTGGCATGATATACAACATTAATCTATTGCTCTATCCATCACTCCTAGTTCCTCCCACAGGGGCCAAGCAGAATATCCAATAAAAGTTCTCCAGGACTGATATTCAAATACATGAAACAAATATTGCCTCCTTAAGCTTTCTCTTTTCTAGGTCAAATATTCCCAATTCCTTCAGCCAATTTTTATATAACATCTTCCCTAAAGAAAACAAAAAGGAGGAAGAAGACATGAAAGAAATAAAAAGATTTAAATATTATAAAGAAATGAAATCTGTGAAGCAGAGGCTTAGAAAAAAAGAATTAATAGTGCAATATAAGAGGGATAACACTTTAGTATTGTAACAGACTTCCTAAAAATTAGAATGGATCAAATAGAAGTTAATGTCTCTGGAACGCAACAATTAATATTAAAATAAAGTAAAAAGTTTGAAAAAATGGAAGAAAATGTAAATTACTTCATATAAAAAATAATTGACTTGGAAAGTAGATCAAGGAGAGAGAACCTAAGAATCATCATACTATCTGAAATTCACAAAAAACCAACAACATATGACCGTCATATTTTAAGAGGTTATTCAAAGAAACTACCTAAGCATATTAAAATAAGAGAGTGATATGAAAGTAGAATCTAATAATCACTTCCTGAAAGAAACCTAAAATAATAAGTCCCTGAAATGTCAATCATTGACAAAATTAAAGCTTCCAAATCAAAGAAAAAAATTGCAAATAGCCAGAAAAACAGAACTCAAATACTCAGGAACTACAATCAGATTCATACAAGATTCAGCAGGTACCACTACAAAGGAAAAGAGAAAATGGAATGCAATATTTTAAAAGGCAAAAGATACAAGCATACAACCAAGAATAGTTTATTGAATAAGTTACTGAGAAAAATTGAGTATAATCTTACAAGGGAAAAAATAGATTTTTACATTCATTACAAGAAGACCAGAGATGAACAGTTTTGAAATATAAATACAGGAGTAAAGAGAAAAATAAAAAGTTAATTACAAGTGAACAATTGGAAGGGAATTTGTAATCATGAACTACTTATATTCTAATAGGGTGGGGAGGAATTAGAGAGCCCTTTCAGAATTGTAAGTCATTAAAGGTTATAGAAGTAGTCAAATGAGACAGAAGACCTTAGAAATGGTTTTGATGCTAAAAGGAGGAAGAAAAGAGAGTTGTATACACTGGGGGGTGGGGGAGAAATGGGAAGAAATATGGAAAAAATGATACCTCATAATCAAGATGTGACTATAGAAATAAAAATATATACAAATGTGAAGAGTGGGAGAAGTGGGTGTCAACTGAACTTCATTTTCATTTATATTGTTCAAAAAGAGGGCAGAACATACAAATATTGTGGTGTAGAAATACATTCAACTTAACAGAGATACAGGAAGGAACAGGAAGACAGGAAAGGAAGGAATAAGTGGGAGGCTAGATTAAGGGAAGGATTGTTGATAAGTAAAATAAACCCAAACCTTTGAGAGGAGATCATGAATGATGAATGATGAAAGAAAAAGAAAAGCTAATTACTTGTAATAAAGAGGGGGTAGGGAGGAAAGAGAAGAAAATGTATAAAGGAATAGGATAGAGGAAAATACACAATTAAATATAAATGTGAATGGGATGAACTCACCAACGGAATGGAAGAATATAGCAGAATCCAGCAATATGTTGTTTATAAGAAACAGAGTTGAAACATAAACACTCACACAGAGTTAAAATGAGGAGTTGGAGCAAAATCTGTTATGCCTCAGCTGAACTAAAAAAAGTAAGGGTTGCAATTATGATTTCAGTTGAGGCAACTGCAAAAATAGACCTAAAACAACAGAGAAACTACTTTTTGGAGAAAGTCACCATAGACAATGAATTAATTTTAATACTTAGCATATGTACACCAAATTGAACAATATTTAAGTATTTAAAGGAAAAGCTATTAAATGAATTACAAAGAGAAATTGACTGTGAAATTATAACTGGGAAACTCAATTTACACCTTTTAGTTCTAGTTAAATTTTAAAAAAGAGAAGTTAAGAACCTAAATAAAATTTTAGAAGAGCTAGATTTGATAGACTACTGGTGATTATTGAATAGGAATAAAAAGGAGTATACATATTTATCAGCTACGAATGGCTACTTTACAAAAATTATCCACATATAAAATCTCACAAAAATCAGATATATTTGAACACATCATTTACTGACCACAAATAAATAAAACCATATTAAATAACGGACAACTAAAAATAAGCATTGGAAATCAACTGATAACCAAATATCTAAATTGGTGGGTCAAAGAACAAATTATAGAAATGATAGATAATTTTATTAAAGATAATGATGACAATGAATCAACATGCCAAAATTTTTGAAATGCAGCCAAAGCAGTCCTTAGGGGGAAAAATATCTCTTTAAACATTTTCTTTAATGAAAAAGGAAAAGAACAGATCAATG
This sequence comes from Gracilinanus agilis, assembly GCF_016433145.1. Lineage (NCBI taxonomy): Eukaryota > Metazoa > Chordata > Mammalia > Didelphimorphia > Didelphidae > Gracilinanus > Gracilinanus agilis. The sequence goes on from NC_058130.1 coordinate 502,879,913, forward strand.
AATGGGCAGACACCTGAAAAACTGCTAAAAAGCAAACAAAAAAATCTTAATAAAGCATCAAAATATATATCCTTAAAAGCAAGGAACATATTAAAAACATTGAAAGCAAAAGAAAAACCGAATAAATAAATAAATAAAACTAAGAGCTTAAAAAAAAAGAAAAACATTAGCAAATTTTATTAAGACGAAGATAGGAAAACTAAATTATTATAAAAAAATGAAGGATTCACAACAAATTTAAAAAGCAAGATATAAATGGAAACTATTTTGCACAATTCTATATTAATAAATCTGATAATTAAAAATGAAATATGTGAATGTTTGCAAAAATATGAAATCTCAGATTAACAGAACAAGAAATAATGAATTTAAGCAACTCAGTCTCAGAAAAAAGAAATTAAACAAGTCATAAATGAATTTCTAAATTAAAAAATCAGGACCAGATGGATTCATAAGTGAATTCTACCAAATATTCAAAGAACAAGTAATTCTAATATTACACATGCTGTTTGCAAAAATAAGAATAAAAAGGATCCTACCAAATTCCTTCTATTACACAAATATGGTCCTGATACCTAAACCAAAGGGAGTCAAAATAGAAAAAAGAAACTTTAGATTAACATATCTAATGAATATAGATGCAAAAATTATAAATAAGAGTATACCATATATCCAAAAATTAATAAAGGTTAGATTTTTTATTAGGAATGCAAAATTGGTTTAATATTAGGAAAACTAAAGAATTGACAAATGACAAAACCCAACAAAAGCATGATTATATTAGATGCAGAACAAGTTTTAAACAAAATATAAAACCTATTTCTGTTTAAAAAAAAAAAAACAGGGAAAATGGACCTTTCCTTAATAATATATCTAAAACAAAAACCTAGAATTTTAAGTAACAGGGATAAATTAGAATCTTTTCCAAAAGAGGGGAAATGCTATATCAATAAGTAAAAAAAGAAATTAAGAGAATAAACATAGTTGAAGAAAAAGTAAAATAATGTAGATTTTCATCAGTGATACTGTGATATAAATGGATTTCTTTGCTATTTGCCATGTTTTCATTGTGGAACTGGTATTATATGGGAAAGGGATCAAACCTTGGATTTAGAGCTTGGGGTCCTCTTTCCAAAATGACAAAGTGATCAGAAGTTAAATAGAACCTGATTACATCCTCTAGTCTAGATTAACAATATTTTTAAGGGAACAGATGGATATACCCCTAACTTGGTAGAGCAGAGTAGTTACCTCCTGCCCCAACCTCTTGATTTCCCTCCTGGCAGGAGTGAGAATCTCCCATGGATGGAGAGAAGAGGCTAGAGAGGTTTATTCTGTCTTCCTTTGGGTTGCACACAAGGAGAGATCTTTACCACAAGTGGACCTCACTCCTTACCATAAAAGGTCTCTCACTGCTACTGAGTGACTCCCTTAAAACCAGGATGGTTTTTCCTGGGCCCCCATCCCCAAAGGCTTTCCCTAGGCAATTGGGTAATGATGACCATTAGCAATATTAAAAAAAAATACAGTCCTATCAAAGGCTGAATGAACACTCTTAGGTCCTCTCAAGTTATCCTTTTCTAATGAAGGGAAAATTTCTTTCTTTATCATCCCCAAATTTAGTCACTCTAGAGTGTTTGGAGAGTAAACTGAGTTTTGAAGCTATTCCATTAATGGTGCTTTAGAAGAGACAAATAATCATACTGAAAGCCCTAACAAAGCTAGATGACTTAAAATACTGTTTACCATTTACTCATTTATGTTCCAAAATCAGCAAGACTAAGTCAATTGCTCTGAGTTGACCTCTTGGTAGTTTAGATTCAATACTGGAACAAAATGAGATGCTGTCAAGTCATTCAACAATTAAGCAAAAAAAATTTTTTTAAATTGACTTAGCCATAGCAAGACAATATTCAACATGGATAGGCATTGAGAACCTCTTGTGTTGATTTAGTTAAGCAACTCTTCCATAAGGATTCTCTAGTCAAGTATCTCAAAGCTCCTTCAGTTTCTCATGCTGCTTTGAATTCAGGGGATGAGTTATGTAAACAGTTGAAGCCTTGGTCCCTTGAACCAACCAAGTCTTGAACAATGTCTCAACATCCTTTTTTACAAACCCCCCCCCCAATTACATGTTGATATAATTTTTGATATTTGTTTTCTGACATTTTGCAATCCATATTCTTTTCCTGCTCCCACTCTTTCCACCTTCCCAAGAAGACAGGCAATATGATATACATATATTATCATATAACATATATTTCCCTCTTTGCCATATGAAACAAGACTCATTGATTATCCTTGAGAAAAATTCATGGAGGAAATAAAGTGAAGAATGGTATGTTTCTGCATTCAGATTATGTCTGTTCCTTTTGTGGCAGTAGATATCTTTTTTCATCATAAGTCTCTTGGAGTTGTCCTGGATCCTTACCTTGATGATGATATTTAAGTCATTCACAATTGATCATCATACGTTGTTGTTGTTACTGTGTGCAGTGTTCTCTTATTTGTGCTTACTTCCCTTTGCATCAAAGGGTTTTTTTTGTGATCATCTTGTTTTTCATTTCTTATTGCACAATAGTATTCCATTACAAGCATATACCACAACTTGTTCAGCCATTTCCCAATTGATGGATATCCCTTCAATTTCCAATTCTTTGCCACCAAAAGGAATTGTTATAAAGATTTTTGCACAGGTAGGTCATTTTCTCATATCTTTAATAATCATTTGAGGATCCAAATCTGGTAGTGAAATTGCTGGGTCAAAGAGTATGCACAGTTTTATGGTTCCAGGCTGCTGCTCAGAATGGTTGTATCAATCTACAGTTCCATCAACAGTATATTAGTGTCCCAATTTTTCCACATCCCCTCCAACATTGATCATTTTCAGTTTTTGTTATGTTATCCAGTCTGATCTCAATATCTTTTAAGGAAAAACTAGCCTGACTTGCATGGAAAGAGGGATTGCTCTTAACATAGTACTACTATAAGGATGTTATCAGAAGAACAAAAACTGAATGAGATCAGACTAACAAGGGAATTTAAGGACAATAAAAAGGAAGTATTTTTTTTTTTTACTATTTTGAGGAAAAGAGAATCAGAAAAAAATGACTGGTACTTGGGGTATATGAGATGATAATAACTGGCAACAAAAAGAAGGTAGGGAAAAATATGTGGGGATTTTAGTAGACTGCAAGCTTATTGTGATCTTCGAATGTGATATGGCAGCCAAAAAAGCTAATTAGATTTTGAGCTGCATAGCTTCCAGGAAAAAGGTGAAAGTTCCTTTGTCCTGTACTTTGGGTAGACAACGGGCTTGGGTATTATTTTCATTCTAGGCTTCCTCTCATTAGAAAGGAAATTGTTTAAATTAGAGATAGGATCCATGGTGAAAGTCCCTGAGTCCATGACATATAAGAATTAGTTGAAAGAAATGGGGATTTTTAGTCTTGGAAGGGAAATCTTAGTGGGTACATGATAGCTGTTTTCAAGGACTGTCATATGGAAGAAAGATTAGACTTGGACCCAGGAATGGAAGTAGCAAAAAAGGAGATTAAGGTTGAATGTCAGAAAAAAATCCCAATAATTAGAGTTATTCAGAAAAATAATAGACTACTTTAGCAGCTAAGCAGTTTACCCTCACTATACATGTTCAGGTAGAAGCTAGATAACTAATTATAGAATATGTTTCTATGAGGCTGCTTCTTCAGATATAAGTTGGATTCTTAAATTCTATGATCTCTCCAAGAAAAATTCAAAGTTAGAAGAAAGAGAAGGCAGGGAACAAGACCAAGGAAAAGCTGAACGTAAGGGCAGAGAGACACAGCGATAATGAGAGAGAGACAGACAGAGTCAGAGATAGAGACAGACACAGAGAGACAGAGAGAGAGACAGAGACACAGAGAGACACAGAGAGAGACAGAAACAGAGACACAGAGAGACAGAAACAGAGACAGAGAGACACAGAGAGAGACACACACACATACACACAGATGTCTTTAGCTGTTCTCAAAGAAAACTCTAGTTTGGAAAAAAAATACTGTGAATATAGCAAAATTAACCAAAATTTTTAGCCTTTACTTCAAAGACAGCAAGAATAAGCATACCAGCTTTCCTTTACACAGACTTGGTGGGAATAATCCTCCCTCCCTCCACTACCCCTCATCCCACCTCCATCTCTGGAGATGAGAGGGGGATTGGTACCTAGCTTAGTTCAATTCCTACATAGTATTAATCTCACCAAATTCCAAATTCAAGGTGAACAACTACTTTCCCACTCTGAGTTAGCTTCTTGGTATCCTGGCTTCTTGAGGCTTTCCTACTGGGCTGTCTGTGACATCTGGCTTAGAGTATCTGGTTCCAAGTCCTCATTGCTTAATCTTCTGGGTCCAGGACTCTATTATCTCCATCTAAATCTCCATCTAAACCAAAACTTCAAGCTCATTTCTCAGGACCCTTAGACCTTTCCCAACTTAATGCATGGTCTTATCTGCTATGAGTGAATGAGTCCTTTACATAGGAAAGAGAGCATATGATTAATTTTATTTTAAATCTTAGAATCAATACTGTATATTGGTTCCAAGGTAGGAGAGAGGTAAGAGCTAGGCAATGGAGGTTAAGTGACTAGCCCAGGATCACACAGTTAGGAAGTATCTGAGACCAGATTTGGATTCAGGACCTCCTGTCTTAAAATTGACTCTCAATCTACTGAGCCACCCAGCTACCCAAAAGATTAATGTTTTAGAAAGGAGTCTGTGCTGATGAAGAGCAAAGGAATTTGAGAGTTAAGGGAGCACAATTATTTCATTCAACAAAAGTTATGATGGTATTGAGTCACAATGATGAAGAGTTTGGTCACAATCTGAAGGACAATAGACTTTACTGTAGTTTGTTAAGGAGGAGAGGGGGTAGAGGGCACAATTAAAGATGCTCATAGGGGGCATCTTTATCAGCATTGTTGAGAGTACATCCATAAATCTCAAAGCCTATAGGACACAACTTTGTTATGAGGAAGAGCTTTTTAGCCATATCTAGAATGCGATCACATATGATAGCATCATCTTAACTTCATCCAGGTTTAGCTTGGGACCAATGAAGTCAAATGAAACCCTAACTATTGGCTTAGCTTCTGAAACCACAGCCCTTTGCATCAATCTAGGGACCACTTTTCTGTATCTTGTCTGGTCATCAGATGAGGGACATATCTCGGAGATAAATTGGCATAACATTTTGCTTCTATGCCCCTCATGTTTCTTCTCTCCTTTGACTTTGGCTTATGTTATATACCGTTTCTTTAATAATACTTCAGGAATAAGGAAAGAAAAATGAAGTTAAATATGGTAGGACATAGATTATAGGATTTAGAATTGCAAGGGACCCTAGAGGTTATCTAATACAGGAATCTCATTTTATAGATGAGGGAGAAAGTTCCAGAGAAGTTGGCTTTTTTGCTTTGTCTTTCTTATCCTTAACAGACAACTAAGTACATGTTTGTTGGATTGAAATCCCAACCCACATTTTGGGACTCAAAACCCAATGCTTTTTCCCCTCACTATGACACCATTTGTTAGGGTTTTGTTGTTTCTCCAGTTTGGTAATATGGTAGTATAATGAGAGCACAGGTGGCTGCAGCTGCAAGAATGTTTTTCTGGTAGTAAGTAGGAGTAAAAATCTAAATGAAGTCAGCTTTTCACATGGAAAGACAGGGTGTGTGTGTGTGGGGAGGACCTAAGGAGTCTGTCCTTGTATATGGGTCACAACGTGGGAGGAAAATCACTTTTGGAGAAAAAGGAATGGATAGACCTTTTCTTAGCTCAAGATCAGAGGAACTCAGAATTAATCTTCTCTATTGTTTTGAGAGCAGCAGATGGCAAAAATAGATGAAGATAATGAAAGAGAGTCTCAGGAAACTAGGAAGCAAAGTAGAGATACTGAAAGCCTACATCTTTTTTATAATATGGACTTCGTGGTGTGCTGATTTTGATTAAATAATAATGAATAATTCTGATTAAGTCATAGTGCTTGCTTCACAAGAGAGAGAAGTTGGAAGTGTCTTTTAGGTTTCTAGATCAGTTAATTGGGTTATTAGAAGAAATAGAGAATAGAGGAGAAGAAAGATGATGAGATAAATATTACATATGTTGGGTTTGAGGTGTTGGGAAATATTAATAACTGGCTTTCTGAAAAAATACACATAACACATTTTTATTAATTATCATCATTATTAAAAACCATTCCCTTCCATCTTATAATCAGTGCAATGTATTGGTTCTAAGGCAGAAGAGTATAAAGGTCTACTCTAGACAATCAGGGTTAAATGACTTGCCCAGGGTCAAAATGCTAGGAAATATCTGACCTTCTGTCTCTAGGCCTGACTCTCGATCCACTGAGCCACCTAGCTTCCCTGAACTGCCTCCCCTCCCCCATCAAATTAAAAAATTTAATATTCATTAATAGCATTTTTCATCACTTTCCTAAGTCTTAATCAACAAGACAATAAATCAAGCTCTGATTGTAGCAGCTGCTGATATTTGAGGTAAAATGATCACACTGAAAATTAAACAATAGGATCTTCTGAACTGGTTGGAACTGATTCCAGCACACCACTGATTTGGGATATCAGTGGCATTCAATTCAGAAGCAACAAGCTCTGCAAGCAATCAGAAGAAAGACCTTCAAATAAAAAGGAAAGGAAATTCTAATAACAAAAACAATTTTGCTCCTACCAGAAAACACAGGAGGGAATGGAATAATTTATTCTAGAGAGAATTGAAGCTCAGGATGCAGTCTAAGGTAACCTACCCTTCAAATATGAACTTAACCATAAACAAAAAAAGATGGATATTCAACAATAAAGAGATATTTGAACCATTCTTAGAGAGAAAGGCAGACTTGGAAGTTTGCTTCTAGAATAATACAGACAACATAAATGCAGAAAGAGTGAATGAATGTAACAGCCAAGGATAGCAATAGCAATAGAGTGACAGACCAGTAAGAGACTTCTTTCTAAATGGACACAAGGAGTCAGAGATAAAGGAAGAAGTTCAGGTGGAAGTAACAGTGATCATCAGGTGGGCCTGGGCCATTGTGGACAGAACCTGGTGACATCTTGCCTAAAGGTGAATCAATGTTTTCTCATGGGACTACATTACAAAATAGGCCAGTGAATGAAGGGAGATATGGACCTTATGTTGAATGTGATGTTAGGGACTCATGTGAAAAGATCATTTGTCCTATCTCAGGAGAGAGAAAATGAAAACTCTCAGAGGAACACTGGCACCTGGGAGAATGACAGGGCATGGACTGAAGGAGGAGATTTTGGAGACAAATTGAGAAAAGAAGATAATTCCTAGAAAAGAGAGTTCAGAATATATGCTTTGAAAGCCTTTATTCCATGAGAAATACAGAGAATAGAGAGAAACTAGATCATCATAAAGCTTAGGAATCAGAGAATGAGAGTCCAGAGCAGGCAGGTAATGAAGAGAATGAGATAGATCCTTTTTGGAAGGGGGTGAAAAAAAAGAATTAAAAAATGTTAAAGAACAGGACTAGTTGAAGAGGAGTAGTAGAATGGGGGAATCTACTTGACTGAGATGAAAAAAAGGGAAAAAGAATTAAATGACCAAATAAGAGCAAGAAAGAAAAAGGAACTAATAAGCAAAACCCTAAAGGGAAAGAAATAATTGCAAAGGAGATTGGGGTGAGAGGAACAGAATCATTGAAAACAAGGACACTTAAAAAAAAAGAATAAAGTGACTGTAGGAACACAGTATTTTGTTTATAATCAGAAAAGGGAAAAAATCTTACCAAAATAGTGGAGAAAAATAGAGAAAAATGTAAACATAACTTTCTAAACTTTAGAAGTGAATGTATTAAACAGTCCTATAAAATGAAAAAGCATACCAGATTGGTTAAGAAAACCAAAGTCTTCACTCTATTGCTTACAGGAAATACATTTTAAAAACACAGACTTACTCAAAATAAAACTGAGAGTATAGGACAAATTTTGCACTGCGTCAAATGAATAAAAAAACCAGAAATTAAAATCATGCTATCTGAGAAAACAAACAAAAAAATTCAAAAAATAAAGAGATAAATAAGGAAATTTTATGATGGTGAGAGGGACCATAGACAATAAACCAATATGATTATTCTCCACATGCCTCAACATTTGTACCTGAACAAATTGTTGGAGAAATTTGAGTGAAGAGACTTATGATGTCTTCCAAATAAGACAGAAAAATAATATACGTATTTCTCAGCACTACATGGATCTTTTAAAAAACATTTCATTTTTAATTACATGTAACAATAATTTTTAACATAAGTTTTCCTAAACTCTAAGATCCAGAGTCTCACTTCTTCCCTTCCTTCTCTCCTCCCTGAGATGGTAAGCAATTTGATTTGGATTGTAATAAATATATTATCATGCAAAACATTTTCATGTTGGTTGTTGAGAGAATACTCATGTAAAATCAGACCCCCCCCATTAAAACAAAAATAAAATAACATGAAAAATAGTTTGTTTTGATCTGCATTTCTACTCCAACAGTTCTTTCTATGGAGGTGGATAGCATTCTTTGTCATAGTCCTTCAGAATTGTCCTAGATCATTGTATTCACAGTTGATCATCATACAATATTGCTATTACTATGTAAACTGTTCTCCTGGTTCTGCTTGCTTCATTTTGCATCATTTGGACTACATGGAACTTATACAAAAATTGACCATATATTAGGGCACAGAGATTGCAAACATGCAAAAAGGAAGAAATAGTTAAGGTATACTTTATAGACCATAACAACATAAAAGTCATTGGTTCAGGGACCACAGACAAAAGACACAGATCCAAATGGATATATAATAACAAAATTCTAAATAATGAGTGGGTCAAAAAACAAATCATAGAAACAATGAATAACTATATGGAAAATTATAATGATAAGACAACATACCAAAATTTCTGAGATGCAGCCAAAGGAGTCTTCTGGGAGAAAAATTCTAAGTTTACAAACATATATGAATGAAATAGAAAAAAAAATTAGTTAACTGCTTATACACTTTTGCTAACAAAAATAAACCTAAAACAAGCACAAAAGAGGAGATATTAAAAATTGAAGGCAATGCAGATAATTATCAAACAAAAACCTCCATAGAAATAATCATTAAAACTAAAAGCTGTTTTTTTGAAAAGACTAATAAAATTGTTAAGCCATTGGTTAATCTGATTAAAAAGAAGAGGGCAGAAAAACATATCCATAAATCCAGTGTTATTTGAAATAGATTTGGAAATACTAGCAACAGCAATAAGACAAGATAATGAAAGGCAGGAAAATAGTCAAAAAGGATATAAAACTATCCTTATTTTCTGATAATATGAGAGTATACTTGGACAAAAAGAAAACCTCAGAATCAATAGTATTTCTATGTGAAAATAAAATCTGAGAAGCAAAAACAGAAAGGGAAATCTTATTCCAAAAAGCTACAATATGCATAAAATCTGGGGACAGATTTAAGCACAGAAAAACTTATACAGATTAAATTGCAAAATGCTCCTTAAAGAAAAAAGAACATACATAGCTGGAGGAATATTTAGTTGTCATAGTTAGGTCATACCAATATAATAAAAATGACAATTATACCAAAATTAATTTATACCCTTAATGTTATATCGATCCAACATCTACTTTACAGAACTTGATAAAATAACAAACTTCATTAAAAAATACCAAAAGATCTACAATGTCAAAAGGAATGATGAAAAGAAATAGAGATAAAGGAAGGAATAACATTTCCAGACCTCAACATTATAAAGCAGCAGTTATAAAAAACATCTAGTATTGATTTTAAAACGGAGAGACAAATCAATGGAATAGACTACCATAATGGAGAATCAGAAAAAAATGGAGCTCAAAAATCCAATGTTCGGTAAATTTTGAAACATAACTTGTTTAGAAAAACTGGGCATACTGGAAACCAGTCTGGCAGAAATTAGGCTTAGACCAATACCTATAACATTCCTCAATATGATCTAAATAGATATACAACCTTAACATTACAATCATGCCATTAAAAAAAATGAAAAAGAGAAGGAGAATTCATACATCTCTCATAATTATGTGTAGGGAATATATTCTTAACCAAATAAGAAATAGATAAAATCAATAACTTTAATTGCATGAAATTGAAAAGCTTCTGCACAAACAAAAATGAACATATTTGGGATATTCCCATGTTTCTTTCCCCCTCACAGAGCCCTTGTGTCTTGCCCACCATCATAGGCTTCCGCAGCTGGACTAACACACACTTACATATATATGTATATGTTTGTATGTGTGTATACATACACATGTGCATATGTATATATTCTATATATTAACCATTTCCCAGTAGATATATGGTCAGTGAACATGAACATATAGTTCTAAAAAGAATTTTGAAATACAACCATATCAATAAATTCTCTAAATTGTAAGAGAATTGCTAATCAAAACAACCCTATGGTTTTACCTTATACCTTGCAAATTGGCAAAGGTGACAAAAATGACAATACTCAATTTTGGAGGGGGTTGTTACATCATTAGTGTAACTGCAAAATAATGCAACCATTTTATAAAGTAACTTGGAAATATAAAAATAATTAAGGTATTTTATTAATTAAGGTATTTAATTATTAATAAATTAAGGTACTTAAAAATAATAAAATATATAAGGTATTTATGCTTTTTGAATAAGAGACTCCATTAATGAGATTATATGCCAAGGAAACTATCAATAAGAAGAAAGTCTCCATGCCAAAATATTTGTAATAGCACTCTATTTTTTATCTCTTTTTTATTCCAATAACAAATTTACATATAAGTTTTTCAAAGTTACATGATTCATATTACCTCTTTCCCCCCTTTCCTCCCCTCCTGGAGTTGACGAGCAATTCCACTGGGTTATACATGTATTATCACTAAAAACATATTTCTATGTTATTCATTTTTGTAAAAGAATAATCTTATGAAACCCAAACCCCAAATCTTATACCCAAAAAAGTGATCAATCTTATGTTTTAATCTGCATTTCTACTCCAACAGTTCTTTCTCTAAAAGTGGATAGCATTCTTTTTCATAAGTCCCTCAGAATTGTCCTGGATCATTATATTGCTATTAGTAGCAAAATCTATTACATTAGATCATTCCACAATATTTCAGTTACTGTGTATAATCTTCTCCTGGTTCTTCTTAATTTCACTCTGCATCAGTTCACATAGGTCTTTCTGAAATCTTCCTGTTCCTCATTCCTTATAGTACAATAATATTCCATCTCCATCATATATCACAATTTGTTCAACCATTTCCCAACTGAGGGACATCCCTTTAGTTTCCAGTTCTTTGCCTTTACAAAAAGCACAGCTATAAATATTTCTGTACAAACAGGTCCTTTCCCATTAAAAAAAAATCTCTTTGAGACACAGACCTCATAGTGGTAGCTGGATCAAAAGGTATGCATTCTTTTAAAGGCCTTAGGGCATAATTCCAAATACCTTCCAAAATGATTGGATCAATTCACAACTCCACCAGCAATTGTATTAATGTCCTAATTTTGCTACATCCCCTCCAACATTTTTTATTTTCCTGTACTGTCACATTGTCCAATCTGCTAGATGTAAGGTGGTAACTCAGAGCTGTTTAAATATGTATTTCTCTAATCAAGAGAGATTTAGAATATTTTTTCATATGATTATTGATAGCTTTTATTTTTTTATCTGAAGACTGCCTATTCATAACCTTTGACCATTTATCAATTGCTTGGCCTTTTATAAATTTGACTTAGTTCTTTATATGTTTGAGAATTTGTTATAAAATTTTCCCACCAGTTTGTTGCTTCCCTTCTAATCTTGGTCACATTGGTTTTATTTGTATAAATACTTTTAAATTTAATATAATCAAAATTATTCATTTTATATCTTATAATATTCTCTGTCTCTTGTTTGGACTTAAATTCTTCCATTCTCCATAGATCTGACAGGTAAACTATTCTATAGTTTGCCTTATTTACTTAAAATATCACTCTTTATGTTTAAAGCGTATACCCATTTTGACCATATCTTGGATTGGGTGTAAGATATTGATCTAAACCTAATTTTTGCCATACTGTTTTACAATTTCCAGAAGTTTTTGTAAAATAATGAGTTTTTATCCCCCAAACTGGGATCTTTGAGTTTATCAAACACTGCATTGATGAGATCATTTGCCCCAAGTCTATTCCATTGATCCACGATTCTATTTCTTATTCAGTACCAGATTGTTTTGGTGACCACTGCTTTATAGTACAGTTTAAGATATGGTACTGCTAGGCCAACTTCCTTCACATTTTTTCCATTAGTTCCCTTGACATTTTGAGCTTTTGTTCTTCCAGATGAATTTTGTTATTATTTTTTCTAGTTCTATAATACAGTTTTTTTTTGTAGTTTAGTAGGTGTGGCACTGAATAAATAAATTAATTTAGATACAATTATAATGTTTATTATATTAAGTAGCACTCTGTGATAGCAATAAATTGGAAACAAAGTAGATGCTTATCTTTTGGAAAATGTTTAAATAAATTGTGGTACATAAATGTAATGGAAAATTATTATATTATAAGAAATGATGTATGTGATGAATATAGAGAAGTGTGGAAAAATGTACATGAACTAATTCAGAGTGAAGTAAGCAGAGTCAGGAAAACAATATATTTAAGAACAATGATGTAAATGAGAACAACCACATATAAGAAAAATTAAAAAATGAGTGTGACAAGAATATAAAAGACAAGCATAACTCAAATGAAGAGTTGAGAAAACACCCTCAATACACCTTTTTGCAGAGAAGGGAGGTTCACAAGTGTTGTACATTCCATTAATTTGGGTGCTTTTTTAATGAATCTACTAATTGCACTAATTTTTTCTCTCTCTTTCAGAAATACTATTAATTATATGGGATGGCTCTGAGAAACAGAGGGAGGACACTGGGAATAACTATGATGAGTAAGAAAGAGAAGATAAAACTTATTACAAAATGAAAGTGTTTATGATTTACAGGCACGAAGCATTTTGGTCTCTTCTTTTTTTGTTGATGTTTTGTTTTTACATTACTTTGCATATGCATATATGTAATCCTTCCCTTCTCTATTCAATTTCCTACTCAAAAAGGAACTTTTCCTTTTAAAAAAGATTAGAACCAGAAAAAAAACTAGCTACAGTAAAATCAAACAACAGAGTAACTATGTGTAATATAGTGTGTGCAATATTCTACTCTTCAATGAAGACAAGGAAGTATATTTTCTCAACTCTTCTCTTGAGCCAAATTTGGTCATTAAAATTAGATAAGTGTTCTGATCCTTTTTTCTTGTTTTCTGATCCTTTCCATTTAGATTTTTGAATTCATTCTGATATTGTTTTCCTGGTTCTGTTTATTTTACTCTGTATCAGTCCATATATCTTCCCATTTTTCTCTAAGCTCTTCAAATTCTTTGTTTCTTATGGCCAGTAATACCCCATCTAATTCTTTTGCTAAAGTTTATTATCCATTCTCTCACTGATGGACATCTATTTTATTTCTTGTTTTTTTTTTTTTTTTTTTGCTAGCACAAAAGTGCAATACAGACCCAGTAGTGGTATTATAGGATCAAAGAGTATGCTCAATTTTATGCCCCTTTGGGCATAATTCCAAATTTCCCTCCAGAATGATTGGATCAGTTTACAACTCCATCAAGAATCCTGCAATGCTTTGATCACAATTCAAGAGGTAATGTTTTTGAATATTTATCATATCAGCAAGAAGTTTCTATCCCAATACCAAATTTATATATCACCAATGAGCTTGTACTAGATTTATCTTCCTGAAAAAACTAATTATAAATGATTGATGCTAATGCCCAAATATTGTCATCAACATATCAGAATGAGCTAGCTATGTACTTTATTGAGACTACTTTAATTCTCATTTGTTGTTTGTGTGTCTTCTATGATAACAAAAATACCCAAATTTTTATAGCCTGTGTAGTATGAGGGCCCTTAGGTCAAGGCTTTGTTAAATGTCCTAAAAACGATTCCAGTAATTTCTTGAATGGATTTCTTCCTTCTAGTACCAGCCTTCTTCAGTCTGACCTTGCTGTTGCTTAAGCCACTTATTATTGTTTCCAATATTCTTTGTAAATCCTGTGAGTGGTTTCTCATCACCTTATTAAATAAAGTCTCTAAAATTTTAAACTTTTCACTTGTGTGCAATCCTTTTATCGCTGCCTTTTCTACTTATCTCAAATACATCTGTTCACAATTCTTTGTTTACTGTTTAACTTCTTTCTTTGTTCTTTCTCCAAAGTAGCCTCTCATGTTTGAAATGCCCTTTTCCTGGCTCATGGAAAGTCTCTCTCATGACCTTACCTATTGTCAGTGTTGGCTAATTCCCCAGAGGTTCATTGTTCTTCAACACCCCATTCCTCAGGAGCTCCAGCTGTTCCAAGTTTACTCTTCACTGACATGAGGTCTCCAAATGAATCTATTTTCTCAAACTCTTAATTACATCTGATGCACAGGGGAGGTACATTCTAAGACCAACTGAGAATGACCTGTGAATATTAAAATATTTTCCAGTTAATTCAAAAAAATTATTTGGGAGCTGGATGTGATACCAACTCTCAAGCTACTGTATGTACATATAGGCATTTGCCTGAGTCACTCAGATATTTAAGAGCTGACAGTCCTCAGATGTTTGTGTTCCAGATCCTTAGATTTCTATTCAGAAATTAAGTTTTCACAGTATGCCATCTGGGTTCTGGATGAAGGAAAATTTCTTCTTTAATCTTCAGTTCTACTTTTTTATGACAAAAATAAAAAAAAGGGTCATTTACAGGCAGAACCTGAGAAATGATGGTGTTGTGTCCTAAAATATCACAGTTGTCAAAAGTGCCTTGGTCCTCTGGTGATAGGTGCTATATAAAAATAAAGACAGACCAAAAAATATCTACCCTATTAGATTTGACAGAAGCACTTCTAGATTTAGAGTTCTTCGATATGAGTATTTGGAAATTTTTGTGATGTGTATATGATATTGAAATGCATAAAAATGTTCTTGTCCTTATTCTTGACAGTATTTTGATAGTGGGATAAATATTGTGCATCAACTTTTTAGTGTTATTTTAATTAACCATTTAGAATAATTTTAAACTAAGATTTTTCAGATAAATGCCATAATTTTCCTATACTTTGCCAATAAACATATAGTTGTAATATGGTTGGTAAAGTTGGGAGAGACCCTAGGTGGAAAAGGATAAGGACAATCAATGCATGGAGAAAGAGAGAAGTAACCAAATCACAGACAAAATGATGGCAACTCTTATTCTTAGAAGCGATTTGGATGGACATTTTAGGTGAGACTTTAAACCCTTCTCCCGCTGCCATTTTGAGTATTAGAGCAATTGTTTATCTTTGTGCTATGTCTATTCAAAGACAGAGTTTTTTGGTTTTTGTTATGTGTAAAATTATGTGTATTTTCCAAAAAAGTGGATCTCTCTACTTTTAGGTTTCCATGGCCAAAGATCCATCACTAAATGCTAGTTCATTGGTGACAATCTTTTTTGTCCCTAGTTAGAATGATGGTCAGAAAAAAGGCTTAATCTCTTTCTAAGACCACTTAGTATGGTAGAAGCTGCCAGAGATTATGTTTTTCTAGTATAACCTCTGAGACCCCACAGAAAAGTCTTTACCATGATGAGGTATCAGAATAAGGCTTTGCCCTGTACATTGGACATCAGGTGAGCAATCCATCCAACTGATAATTTATACGAGAATGTATTTTCTATTTCTACCAACATGGAAGCGGTACCTATTTCTTGCACTCAGTCCTTATAGCAAACTTCTCACAATCATATTATGATGCAATTAAACAATGTCTTATTGAAGTTTGAAAAGCAAGGATGGAAGGAAGGAAGAAATCAAGTGAGCACTAGATGGGGCACTGGGATACTTGCATCTAAGGCCAAATCTTTTGTACGTGTGACATCTACCTCTTTTTTCTCAACTTGGAAATAAAGGGATTGGATAAGTTTTTCTCTAAAGGCCCATTAGAATCTGACCTATAATTTCATAATTCATACCCATATGTACATACTCAAATATGCACATATTCATTCCAAAATCAGACCAACAAGAAATAAATTTTCCTGGATTTGAAAGTCGGATAAATTGGTGATGGTGGTGCCAGCTTTCTTAAAATGTCTAAATTATACAACTACAAATGTATTAATGCTCATCAATAGAGAATTGTGAGTGTTTTAACCAAGATGTTCAACTAATTGCCTTTCCTTTTTTCCCCAATCTTCAGGTTATCTTAATAAATTGATCCTATGTATTATTCAAATACTTTTTTCATTTTGTAGGAAGCAAGCTGTAGCTCCCATGAGTTCAATTATCATCTCTGTGCAGACATCTTTCTAATCTATATCTCCATATCCAATCTCTCTTCACAACCCTAGTCCTGCATCACCAATTGCCTGATGGACATCTCCTAATGAATTTACCATAGGCATCTCAAATTCAGCCTATCCCAAACTAAACTCGTCATCTATCCTAAAACTTCCCTTCTTCCAAATCCCCCTATTTCAGACCCTCTTTGCAGCCATCCAAATTCCTAAATTCAGTCATCCTTCCACTTTACTCTCATCCAATACCCCATTTATAGAAGACAAGAGTCCTAAAAGGGAACATAGAAAATGTCACAGGAAGTCATTTAAAGACAAGCAAATCTGAGGATACTCTGAACAGAATCACATAAGTAGATCTAGAAGAGGTTCCAGAATTCATGATAAGTGCTATCCACTGCCATAGAAGGAACTGTCAAGAATATGAGTGCAGATTGAATCATGCCATTTCCTTCATGAGTTTCATTTTACATCTGTGATATATGTCTTCTTTCACAACATGAGGAATTGGGAAATTTGTATTGCATGACAACACTAGAATAACATATCAGATTGTTTGTTGCTTGAGAAGAGGGGAGGAGAGAAAGAGAGGAAGAGAATTTGAATTGCAAAAGGTCAGAAGGCAATTGTAAAAATTTGTTTCTTCATGTAATTGAAAAGAATAATAAAAGAAATGTGTTGGGGAAAAAAAGAAGTCCCAGTTTCACAATGGGGGGGGGCATCATCTGATAAACAGTGGTGATAGGGACATGTGCAAATAGGCAGTTTTTTTATTCATTATTCAGTCTTGGGCCATAGATCTAGGTGGAGTGAAATGGGTACCTATACAGGGAGTGACGTCTTCAGGTAGGGAGGCTTTAATGGTATTAGAATAAAAGGCAAAGGGGAGCAAGGAAGTTTATGACAGAAACACAGAAAATGAGAACAACTCTAAAACATCTTCTAGTAATTCCTTAGTTAAAAACATATCTCATATACAAAAAACTAGGATTCTTAGAAGGGATGAATCAAGAATTTTTTTAAAAAGTTAAACATATTTTTATAAATGAAATAAAGAAATGAAATGAGAGCTATTAAGAAAAATTTTAAGAAAGAAATGGTAAGAAGAAAAAACTAGAAAGGTAATAAACAGTTTGGCACCTGTTGTGAGAATTACTTAGTTATTAGTTTATATATAGTTTATGTGGACCTAGCAGGAAGGGCTGGAGAGTTCCAAGATGGAATGAAGAAGCAGGAAGTGTGTGCTTGCTCACTGAGAGAGACTCCATGGTGGTTGGGACAAGCTGCAACTGACCCTAGGAGACACCAGATTACCAGTGATACCTGTGGGAAGACTGACATCTACTTGTGGGATATTTTGGTAGAGACTGCTAAATCCCAACCTGAGTTGCAGATCAACTTGGGCTGCCACAGCTCCCAGAATCTACCCACCTGGAAGAGTACAGCAGGCGGTCCTGGAGGAGCAGAAACACCACTGGAGTGAGGCTGGACACTACTGTGAGGATATCCACTTCAGTCTTTGCTAGTCTCTGGGCCCTGTCTTGCTTAGGTCTCAGCTAGTGTAGCTAAGTCCCTTCCCTGACCCTGGGTTTGCCCTTAGTCTGAAGAGTGTAGTTACCCCTATTCCAACCCTTTATCTTAGTTGTCCTTGATTAAGCCTAGTCTCCCCATTTTGTTTGGTCCCTCCTTCTGTCGCTCTTGTCACCCTCACACCCTTCTGGACCCACATTTTAATATTTAAGCCTACTTCCCCGGTTATTCCCCATTACAGTTTGACACCCCAGATGGCTGGGTAACAGGGAGATAGACAGGAAGTTCTCTCTTGGGCAGAGTTAGACTGGAAGTCAGGGGGTTCTGAACATTCCGTGGAGGGTTCAGCCATTGGCTGTGAGCTGAAAGTTCTCAGCCAGTGGTGAGCTACTCAGAATTGCTCACCCCCCCACCCCACGTAATAGTCCCAGAGAAAGGGTCCCCCCCCCTTTTTTTGTTATTTGTGTTGTCCTTTTTAATTGTATTGTTATTAGTTATTGTTATTAATTCTTGTTATTAGTCAGTAATTGTGGCTAATAATACCACTGAGACTTTGCGTAAGGAACTGAAAGTCAGAATGGATCAAATAGAAGCCAGGGACTTTATGAGGCAACAAGAAATATTTAAAAAGGAAAGTAAAAAGGCTAGAAAAGAAAGTAAAAAATAAACCCTAAGAAAATTTAAAATATTTATAGCATAAAACAGACCTGGAAAACAGTCTTAGGAAAAAAATATTAAGAATTGTTGGACTAGGTGGCTCAGTGGTTTGAGAGCCAGTCCTGGAGATAGGAGGTTTTGAGTTCAAATGTGACCTCAGACATTTCTTACCTGTGTGACCCTGGGCAAGTCACTTAACCCTCATTGCCTAACCCTTACCACTCTTGTGCATTGGAATCAATACACAATATTCTAGATTCTAAATTCTAGACATCCTACATTAAGAAATATTAAAAAGAAAACTGCCCTGGGCTTTTAGAACATAGTGAATTTACTGGTTACCTCTTGAAAGACAAACAAAAACAAAAATTCCCAAGAATAATATAATCAAAATCCACATCTTCCAAGTCAAAGAAAAAGAAAATACTGAAAGCAGTCAGAAAAAAGGAACTCAAGCATCAAGGGAACACAGTCAGGATAACATTTGACTTAGCAGTCATGATTATAAAAGAGTAGAGAACTTGGAATATGAGTTCTAGAAGGACATTAAAGGCATTACAGAAAGCTTACAGCCAAAAATAATTTATCCTGAAGAGCTGAAAGTCATGAAATGGGAAAAAAATAGATCCTTAATGGAACC
Source organism: Gracilinanus agilis (assembly GCF_016433145.1). Lineage (NCBI taxonomy): Eukaryota > Metazoa > Chordata > Mammalia > Didelphimorphia > Didelphidae > Gracilinanus > Gracilinanus agilis. The sequence continues at coordinate 502,899,189 of NC_058130.1, forward strand.
GAGGACATCTAACCATTCCTGACATAAAGACCAGATCTATGGAGAAACTTTAAAGTTCAAACAGGAATAAAGAAAGACATAAAAACATAAACAGCATAATTGAATAAGGATAAACTCCTTAGATTAAAATGTGGGTAAGATGATGTGTCCCCTCTGAACTTTATCATCAATAAGAATCATTGAAGGAATCTAATTAGACAAGAGCTGTTAGTGGTTCTGTTATGCCTTGATGATCTTAAGAGAAGCTTGGAAAGAAATAAAAAGGAGGGGAAGGGAAAGTTAGGGGAACATTATCTCACACAGACAAAGAACTATATAAACAGAGGAGGGAGTAGATAGAAACAACTGACACTTGAATCTCACTCTCATCTGAACTGGTCAAAAGAAGTGAGAAAACACATACACACACACACAGAATTCCAGGGTGCACACATTTATTCTAGTATACAGAGTTGGGCAAAGAAAAGACAATTTACTCAACAGTGAAATGAGAGAAAGGGGAGAGGGAGAATTAGAGGGAGGAGAGTTTAAAAGAGAGATTAGACCTAAACAAAATAAATGCTAAGGACATATAAGAATATTTGTAGCTCTTTTTACTTACTTATTTAATTAATATTTTTATTTTTTACTGATTATATGTAATGAATTTCCACACAAATTTTCCCAAATTTTATGATTGAACTTATCTACCTCCCTCTCCTCCCTTCCCCTGTGCTGGCAGGTGATTCAGTCTGGGTTTACATGTATTATCATGCAAAGCATATTTCCATATTGTTTATTTTTTGAGTTATCTTATAAAACCAAACCCCCCAAACATAAATCCAAATAAACAATTGAAAGATCATATACTTTCATTTGCATTCTGACTCCAACAGTTCTTTCTTTGGAGGTGAATACCATTTTTTGTCAAAAGTCCTTCAGAATTTCCCTGGATCATTGTTTTTCCAATAATAGCTAAGTCTATCACACTTGATTATTCCACATTATTGTTATTACTGCGCACAATATCTTCCTGGTTCTGCCTATTTCACTCTGTATCAGTTTATGTAGGTCTTTCCAGCTCTTTTTTTTAAAATCATCCTGTTCATCATTTCTTACAGCCTAGTAGAGTTCCATCATCATCTTATGACATAATTTGCTCACCCATTCCCCAGTTGATGCACATTCCCTCAATTTCTATTTTTTTTCCACCACAAAAAGAGCTGCTATAAATACTTTGTACAAGTAGGTCCTCCCTCCCTCCCTTTTTTTCATCTCTCTGGGGTATAGACCTAGTAGTGGTATTACTGAATCAAAGGATGTATATAGCTCTTTTTAGAAGAGATCTCAGCAACTAACTAGACTCTAGCACATATCCAAAAGGAATCCCAACTATAAAATAGATGCCCAGCGGTCATCTAACCTCTGTTTGAAGACCAGCAAAGTGAAGGAGTTCCCCACCTTTAAAGGCAACTCATTCCCATTCTGGATTGCTTTAATCATTAGAGAGTTTTTCCTGACATCTCACCCAAAATTGACATTTTAATTTGTGCCCATTACTCATGGTTCTGTCCTCTGATACTGGACAGAATAATTCCAATGTCTGTTCGATGCGACTCTGTTTTAAATCTTTGAAGAAAGCTATATGTCTCCTCTGAGTGTTCAACTATATCTGTGTAAACACACCCAGTTCCTTTCACCTGATCCTCATATGACATGAAGTCAAGTATCTTCAGCATTCTGGTTACCCTCCTTTGGATCTTCTGTAGTTTATTAGTTATTTTAATTGGTAGTACCTAAAACTGAACACAGTATTCAAAATGAAGCCAAAGGCAGAAACAGTGGGATTATCATGCCATTCTTAGAAGCTATGTCCTTTTTAAAAAAATTAATCTATTTATTTAGAATATTTTTCCATGGTTACATGATTCATGTTCTTTTCCTCCCCTCTTCCCTCCCCACTCCCTGAGCTGACAAACAATTTCATTGAGTTATGCACATATCATCGTTTGAAACCTATTTCCATATTATCCATATTTGCAATAGAGTGATCTTTTAAAGCTAAAATCCCCAAATCATGTACCCATCAAACCATGTGATCAATCATAGTTGGTTTTTTTTTTTTCTGCATTTCTACTACCACAGTTCTTTCTTTGCATGTGGATAGTATTTCTTCTCTTAAATTCCTCTGGATTGTCCTGGATTATTGCATTGTTGTTAGTAGAGAAATCTATTATGTTTGATTGTGCCACAGTATATCAGTCTCTGTGTATGATTTTCTCCTGGTTCTGCTCCTTTCATTCTGCATCAATTCCTGGAGGTCTTTCCAGTTCACATAGAAATCCTCTAGTGCATCATTCCTTTCAGCACAGTAATATTCCATCAACACCAGATACCACAATTTGTTCAGCCATTCCCCAATTGATGGACACCCTCTCATTTTCCAATTTTTTGCCGACATAGTGTGAATGTAAATATTTTTGTATAAGTATTTTTCCTTATTATCTCTTTGGGGTACAAACCCAACAGTGGTATTGCTGGATCAAAGGGTAGGCATTCCTTTAAAGCCCTTTAGGCATAGTTCCAAATTGTCCTCCAGAATGGTTGGATTAATTCACAACTCCACCAGCAGTATATTAGTGTCCCAATTTTGCCACATCCCTCCAACATTTGTTATTTTCCTTTGCTGTCATATTAGGCGATTTGCTAGGTGTAAGGTGGTAACTCAGAGTTGTTTTGATTTGTATTTCTCTAATCAGGAGGGATTTAGAATACTTTTTCATGTGATTATTTATAGTTTCGATTTCTTCATCTGAAAACTGCCTATTCATATCTCTTGACCATTTGTCAATTGGGGAATGGCTTGATTTTTTTTGGTAAAATTTGGCATAGTTCCTTATATATATGGGAAATTAAACCTTCGTCACAGTTTCATTATGATTTGCCCCCACCCCCAATTTGTTGCTTTCTTTCTAATTTTGGTTGTATTGATTTTGTTTGTACAAATCCTTTTTAATTTGATATAATCAAAGTCATTCACTTTACATTTTATAATGTTCTTTATCTCTTGCTTGGTCTTAAATTCCTTCCTTTCCCACAGATCTGACAGGTATACTATTCTATGTTCACCTACTTTATTTATGATTTTACTCTTTATATTTAAGTCATTTACTGATTTTGAATTTATCTTGGTATAGGGTGTGAGACCTCAACCTGATTTTTCCCATATTGCTTTCCAATTTTCCCAGCAGTTTTTGTCAGATAGTGAGTTCTTGTCCCAAAAAGCTGTGATCTTTGGGTTTATCAAACACTAGAAGCTATGTCCTTCTTAGGCACTTAGGTGGCAATGTGCTAGATCTGAAGTCAGGAAGACTCCTCTTCCTGAGTTCAAATCTGGCCTCAGACACTTACTAGCTATGTGACCCTAGGCAAGTCACTTAACCCTATTTGCCTCAGTTTCTTCATATATAAAATGAGCTAGAGAAGGAAACACTCTAGTATCATTGTCAAAAAAGCCCCAAATAGGGTCATGAAGTGTTGGATACAATTGAAAATGACTAAACAAGAGCATCAGGAATATTTCGCAGTGTTGAGTACCAAATTGGTTAGACTAGACTTTGAACTAGACTTTTTTGAATGGGAAAAAGATATAGGTATTTAATAAAAGCACCAAGTATAATTATATGCATGTTTTATAGAAACCAGATTTGGGTTGAAAAATGTGGCCTTTATTTGTATCAGTATGGTATATTTGAAAAGAAACGTTTCAAATTGTTTTTGAATAAAAGTAGGTTTCTTTTTTTAAAAAAGAAACTATTTCATGTGTCCATTTGAAGAATACTGGCATATCCATGTGAAGGGGAGGGGAGATTTTCGAATTTTTCTCTTTTTAAATGAAAAAACAAATTATTTTAAGTGGAAAAATTAATCAAAATGAAGGTTAATTAATTAGTGAAGATTAATGAGCTTTGATGTGGTTCTATTTTCCTTTTAAATTCAGTTCAATTCACTAAATATTTATTAAGCACCTTTGGCATTGCAAGGCGCAGGCACTGTTCTTCCAATAGTGTTACTTTAAGTAGTATTTATATATACCTTAGGTCCTTCATCTTCACAGGATCTAAAAATCTGATCGCTGGTAACCCCTGAGTTCACCATTATGAAGTTTTTTTCTGGCAAATAAAGGTAGTTGTCATGATTTACAAAACTGCATTTGGGGTACAATTGATTCAGATATAATTTCCCCCCTAAAATCTGCTGATGTTCTTAACTTCCCACATTTTCTCTTTAATCCTACTTGGAGATCTTATAAAACACCCCGTCTCATCTATTTCCTCTAGTGAGATATTTCACCTGGGTTATTATCACAACTATTTTGCTACGTGCAATGAAATTATCAGTGATTCCATTTGTTGAAATCATATGTAGATGGCAAGTACTCTCTGCCTTATTACCAAATGAGTACACCGTGCCCTTCAGTAATTCTCTAAACTCTCAAATGCCTTGGAAATAATATGCTGGAATATTACTGAACTGTGACTGAAGCACCATTTGTGCTAAATGTGACAGCACACAAATGATATTCCTCTATAAAAGTTCAAACTACATTAATCTTTTAGGGAGCTTCATTGACTGGGAAGATGGCTTTAGATACAAAATGAAGATACTCAGGCCCATTTTGGGGAGGTTTTCTGATCTAGATTTCTAGGAATGAGTGTGAAGTCTAACCTGGTTTAACTTCACCTCCCAAAAAAGGAACTGGAATGATGTGTGGGGTTAATGCTAAGGTGTATAAGAATTAGGGTATTACATGTTGAGCTCAGATATCATATCCAAGAAAAAAGTGAACCAAAGCTCAGATACCAAAGGGTTGAAACAAACAGGCAATGTCTGTGGGAGGGATCTCTGGATCCAAGCTAGTTGAGAGTTCTTGGGATAATATATAAAGCCTGTTATGGATTAGAGAGAAAATATGGGATACTCTTTTTATCCTGTGCAATCTGTATAATGTGTTTGGTATCTTTCATTTCTCTTAGATGAATCAGTATGGCCATATGACCTCAGCCCAATGATCTGAAGCCCCACCAAGAGTAAGCTGGTAAATGTTTAAGAATGAGATTTCTGGAAAAAAATTACAAATGACATTTCAAAGTTTATCTTGCATTATTAACATTTTCTCCTTTACTTTCATAGTGGATGAATTTAAATTAATTTTCTCCTTCACTTTCTTTAGTCTAGACAATCAATAAAACAATAAATTGATTGAGAGCATTTGCTGATTTTGGAGGTATAAAGGCCCACACTGAAAATTAACAATGAGTTCAAGCTGGCTCTTGCATACACCCTTAAACACTCCCTCCCCCCCCCTCCCCCCCCCCGGCTAATCCCGTTCCTTTGACAACACTGACTTCATGACAACATACTTTTCGTATCAGACTTCTTGCTACTTGTCTGACATAATCAATCGATTGGGTATCTGCTGTCATTCCTCCCTCTAGCTTTTCTTGCCACTAGGATCTCCAAGATTTGAATCCACAGAGTTCTTTATATTTTTCCACCTCTTCTTGTTGCTCCCTGAAATAGTAATGCTAACCCTCTAGGTGTTTTTAGAGAGGAATTATTGAGTTCCAGCAAGATGACAGAGTAGAAGATATTTAGCTTCCTCTTATCACCTAAAAATTGCTAGAAATGCATCAAATATAACAATAAGTAAAATAGGAGAAAGGTATGACTCTCAAGATAAGCCCCAACATCCATTGATTGGACTCTAGACCCAACCCTGTGTTGGAACTGGGAGAAAAGCCATCTAACCTCACTTCTTCAGCAGAGACCCAGGCTCATATGTCCTGTCCCTGTGCCAGAAATAAATATTCAGTCTTCATCCTTGATGATCTTTTGGTAACTGTTGACATTGTTGACTTATAGGTGTCATCCTCAATTCCTCATTCATACTCCATGTGTTCAAGTTGTTTCTAAGTCCTATTGCTTCTACCTTCCAAGCAAGGCTTGGATATACTTTCTCTCTTCTGCCATTATTGCCATGTTAATGTGGGCCCTATTACCTAATTCCTGGACAGTTGCGATAGTCTGCTGGTTGGTTTCCCTGGCCCAAATATCTTTCCATTTAAGTTTATCCTCCATTCAGTTGTCAAATTGATTTTTTTATCAGCACAGGTTTGATCATGTCATGTGCTGATTTCTGGCGAAATTTAGTTGACTCATTAATTAATATTAAGCCTTGATGGGATGTTACTGTTAAGATTAACTTTCCTGCTTCCCTATCTATTCATCACTTCTTCCCTGCTCTGCATTCCAATCTCAATAGGTAATTTAGAATATACCTTTATTTGACTCATACTATAGATAATCTTTCTTTCTTTCTTTTTAAATTTTATTGAAAAATATTTTTCCATGGTTACTTGATTCATTTTCCCTCCCTTCCCTCCCCACTCCTCAAGTTGACAAACATACTATAGATAATAGGTGTAAGGATGGGATTGATCCAAGCGGGATGGGACAAAAGGAGCCAGAAGAAGGCAGTTGGTGACAGTTACTGACAGTTGAGATCAGAGAGAATTCTGGGAGAGGCTTCAGAGGAAGAGGGAAAGGAGAAGGCTTCCAGCAGAGGTCAAGGAGGAGAGAGGAGGAGGACATCCTAGCTCGGATCAAGTCCTAAGGGCTTCCTGAGGATCTTTCATTTGGAAATTGAAACCCTGATTCCCTGATCAAAGCCATTCCTATGCATCTCACCCATCAAGACTTCAACCATCGGGTTAGCTAAGTTTTTGGACTCCATTTTGGGAGCAATCTCTTAGTCTCCTTCTCCCATTACCCAACCTCGCTGAGAGACCCCCTTTCAGTCAAAATTTACAATTATAGAAAGTATAGATATAGAAATAGAGATAGAAACAGAAGGAGAAGGAGCAAGTGGAGAAGCTTGGGAGTGGGAACCCCAAAGGTTCCCTCCTGAGTGATGGACGCCATAGAAATAGGGAAGAGGGCACCCCAAAGTCTCTCTGCCCTCCACCCCTTTCCCTAACCCCTAAATTGCAAATAATAAAAGCCATTTATTATAGGATTCCTGAGTGCCTGAGAAACAACGAGGGGGGAGAGGAATTAGAGCTTGGTCTAGCTGCCTCTATCTTGGAGCCAGACCACCCACTGTGAAGTTGACAGACCTTGGGGGAGGCTTGTGGACCCCGCCCTCATTCAGAATTGGATTGGGGTACCACATACTTCATCTTATAGGGAAACCTCATCCCCAACTCCTGTGGGGCAGCATGACCATCCAGGTCACCCAGTTTCGGGGTGACATCTCCTTGAAGTCTCCCAGTGCATGTTCGGCGGGAGAGGAGAGCTAGAAGAGAGTCTTGCCTCATAAACTCTCTCTCTCTCCCTCTCTATCATAACATTGGTTACTGGCTCTGTTTATTATTACAATGCCAAGGATGAAACATTTGTTGTAGTGTAGTGTAGACACTCAGTGCACTATAGATGACAATTCTACCTATATTAATTTACCTATTTTGATTTATTAAATACAGTTATATATTACAATTATACATTTTTGTTATTTAAACTATAAATATTGTGAAATTATGTTTTTTTCTTGAAGTGACATGCTGCCCAAGTTATACTCAGTTTATGGGCAAATTTTGACACACCAAGCTCAAAAGGTTGCCTATCACTGGGTTAAAATAACATTCTTTAATTTTAACAAAGGATAAGAAATACACATGCATTGAAAAAATTTACTCACATTTCGTTTTCAATAAAATTATTATACTATAGTTTCACTTCTTATATTTGTAGGAAGGCAAAAATTTATAGGAGATTAAAAAAGAATTCAAGAAAATTTCATTTGATTTATGGAAGAATATCCCTTACCAGTCAGTAGAGGGATTGTGCTTGTGAGTAGCTCTTGTACTTTTAGATATGGGTACTTTTATGTCTACCAGAATAGGAAAAAAAAATAATGTCTGTAATTCAGGAAGACAACAGAAATGTAATCGGAAGAAATTTACAGTTAGAATAGAAAGTTTGACCCTAAGCTTCAATCATCCCCAGACTTGTGGAAAAAATCTAATGATTATTCATTAGTCTGATATAGTCCTTTGAAATTTGAGTCCTTTTTATCCAATTTCTGTACACTGGTTTGGGAATGGAGGATTCAGAGTAAAATTTCAAGCTCAAAGTTTAATAGATTTATTTATATAAGGAATTAGAAAGAAAAAAACTGCTTAATATTTACTTACAAACTTATTATTGTCATACTGCATAACATGTCAGAGTGAGGTTTTTGAAGACAAAAAATGTTTTAGATGGAAACATTTTCAACTATTAGTCTAGGCAGCCTAGTCCAAAAGCTGATGCCCTTCTTCATTAGTACATGTTGGGAGAAAATTTATAGTCGATAAATTAAAAGGATCCTTGGTGATCATCTGGTCCAACTCTTTTGCCTTGCTGATAGATTAATTGGGGTTCAATGAGAATAAGTAGTAACCATTAAGGTCACAGGGGTAAATAGCAGAGCTCCATCTATTTTAAGGCTTTTTTCTTAAATTTCCATACATTTGCATTCGAATGCTCATTATCTTATTTTTTTTAGTTTGAGAAGAGTATCTTTCTGCCAGAAAACAGTCCAGAATTCTGGTAAATCCATCTTAACAAAGACTAGAAAAATTCAGATAGAGACTGAAAAATGTAATGCCAGGTAGTAATAAATAGTAGGCTTAGATGTGCTGATAAGTGTTTTACAACCAAATCTCTGAAAAAAAATGTAGGAACAACATAGAAATCAACAAACCAATAAATCAAGCTCTGATTTATAGCATTTGCTAATTTCTGCAGTATAAATGTGAGCAATGAAAATTTAACATAAGACCCTTGTGACCTGGTGAGATGAGAAAGGGACTTGCCTACCTTTCCCATTGGAAGAAGTACGTATATTTTATTTAGGAATTTTGCATGTGTTGATTAATGAAATTGGCTTATAATTTTCTTTTTCTGTTTTTGCTCTTCCTGGTTTAGGTATCAGAACCATAATTGTTTCATAAAAAGAGTTGGAATTAGATGATTTTGGTAAAATTCACTTGTAAATCCATCAGATCCTTTTGCTATTTTCTTAGGACGTTCATTTATGACCTGTTCAATTTTTTTTTTCTAAAATAGGTTATTTAGATATTTTATTCTATTAGTCTATGCCAGTGATTCCCAAAATGGGCGCTACCACCCCCTGGTGGGTGCTACAGCGATCCAGGGGAGCCGTGATGGCCACAGGTGCATTTATCTTTCCTATTAATTGCTATTAAAATTAAAAAAAAATAATTTCCAGGGGGCTAAGTAATATTTTTTCTGGAAAGGGGGCAGTAGGCCAAAAAAGTTTGGGAACCACTGGTCTATGCAATTTATATTTTTGTTATTTTTGTTATCCATTTCACTTAAATTGTTAAATTTATTGCTTATATAATTGAGCATTCTTTTAATTTAAAGGTCATTTGATTTACAATACACAAGAAGAGAAAGGATACTGCAATTTTTGTTATGCTTTTAATATTGGATCATTACTCTTCAACCTCCACCCTTGAATGATAATAGTGGTTAAGCAGCAAGAACTGTTGTAAATTCCTAAAATTTTAAAGAATTTCTTTAGACAACCAACTTTGAGATTATTATAGTAAAAGCTGCCATTAGGTCACTCCGTATGTGAACCTTGCTTCTATGGCTGTGTCCTGGACATGGGAAAAATCATATGTTAAAGTGCAAAATAAACCTCAATGAGCATCATCTAGTTTAACCTTAAAGCAGTGGGTGGCTCAGAAAGTCAGGCCTATAGATGGTTGGTCTTGGGTTCAAATCTGTCCTCAGTTATTTCCTGGACAAGTCACTTAACCCCAATTGTCTTGGCTTACAGCTCTGCTGCCTTGGAACCAATACTTAGTATCAATTCTAAAACAGAAGGGAAGAGTTAAAAAAAAAAAAAGGCCAAGAGTAGCTAAATATCACATAGAGCTGGGATTTGAACACACTTCCATTACACCACATATGCTTTTTCTATCTAGTCTGAATTTAATTGGCAGTCCTTTGCCTAAATTATATCTGAATTATTTTTATCTTGTTTTAGTTTCTTTTTCACTGATATTCCCCTGGATTGTGTCCTTGATCTTTTGAGGTTGCTTTGGATATTTTGTACTATTTCTTACTAGCAATTTACTTTATTTTTTTCTCTTGGTTTATTCTGGCAGAAAGGTTGAAGAGGAACAGGCAGTTGGGGTCCATTATTGTGCAAAGTTGAATGAGCTGCTGCAGTAATCAGACTTTATAATGCTGTTACTCAGGCTGACACCCCAGACTCAGAAGATTATTGGAAAGAGAGAACTAGGACTAATGAAGTCTACTTCTATTCTTATAAACATTGGCAGAGGTAATAGATACTAGAAGATATGCCTGGCAAAATGATATTTTTCTCCTTCACTGAAAGAATGCAGCAATAAATCTCAAATAGTTGCCATTCCCTATCAAATTCCTTTTTTTTCCAGCTCTTTTGGTTCAAAGAGTAACCCAGATTGGGTATTTGAAACTTACTTTCTAGTTGTAAGAATTCTTGACTTCATTGTGAATATAATTTATTAAATTAGAAAAAAAACTTTTTCATTCAGACTTTTGGGGCAATCTTTTGTTGTAAAGAACAGTATGATATTGAGCATAAAAATCAAATGAGAGGCAGTATGAACTTGGAATCAGTATACCTGGATTTAAATTATATCTCAGGAACTTCCTGGCTGTGTGACCCTAGACAAGACACTCAACCTCTTTGACTATTAGTTCTGATCTCTGTAAAATGAAGTAGTTGGACTCATTATTCTTTGAGATCCATCATTTTGCAACAAAATAAAAAGTTATAAGGTCATGCTTATTGTTTTCTGAGCTCCATTTTAATTTTTGTATCACTATCACTTGTTTTTATGTAATTTGGTATTCATATGTTTTTGTCATTTGATCATTTGAACTGTACTTTTTTGTTTTGTTTTTGTTTTACTGACACAAGTTGAAATGTGGACATTTATTCTCTATTACATATACTCTAATTATGATAGTGACAAAGATCCTATTACATTAATTCTGGTCTGTTAGTTGATCAAGATGCCCAAGTTAAGCTCTGCTGACTGGAATTATTAAAGCCTCAGCACTAGATATGACTTACTCTGAACTCCTGCCAAAGTAAAAAACAAAGAAATTATTCCTGCAAATTTATTTTAAAGATAAAAATAGAAGCAAAATTCCTTGTCCTTGTTTAAAGATCCTGACTGGGGCTCCACGATATCTGAATTGTTTCTTTTTGTCTGCTTGAAGTATTTTTTCATTGATCTCGGTGCTCTAAAACTTGGCTATAACATGTCTGGGAGTTGTCATATTGGGATTTATTGTAGGTGATGACCTCTGGATTCTCTCAATCTCTATTTTACCCTCTTGTTCAAGACTATCAGGGCAGTTTTCTTGGATAATTTCTTGTAATATGGTGTCTAGGTTGTTTTTTTTTTTTGGTCATGACTTTCAGGTTGTCCAATAATTCTCAAATTGTCTCTTCTAGATCTATTTTCTAAGTCAGTTATTTTTTCAATGAGATAGTTCATATTATCTTTTTTATTCTTTTGATTTTGTTTTATTGTTTCTTGATGTCTCATGAAATCATTAGCTTTTATTTGCTCAGTTCTAATTTTTAAAGACTGAATTTCTCCCATGACCATCTGATCCTTCTTTTCCATTTGGTCCATTCTACTTTTCATGAAATTCTTTTCTTCAATAGATTTTTTTTGCCTTTTTTCCCACTAGGTCAATTCTATTTTTTAAAGATGCTTTTTTTCTTCATTGGATTTTTGTGTTTCTTTTTTTCAGTTGACCAATTTTGCTTTTTTAAGCTATTATTTTATTTTTGCATGACTTTAATTTTTTTCTTATTTTTTCTTACCATTTTCTTCAACTTGTCTTATTTGATTTCTGAATTCTTTTTTGAATTCTTCTAGAGCTTACAACCAATTCCTGTTTTTTGGGTTTTGTTTTGTTTTTAAGTTTTGCATGTGGTTGCTTGGATCTCATCATCTCCTGTTGGTTCTATTCTTTGCTCTTTTTCTCCATCAAAATTTTCCAGGGTCAAATGTTTCTTTTGTTGTTTGCTCATCTTCCCAGTCTTTGTCTGTGGACTGGGAACTCATCTGCTTGCCAATTCTTTCTCCTCTGTTGACTTTTGCCCTGGAGTTAAGTCTTCAATGCAGCCAGTCACAGAGACTTGAAGGGGCCCAAGCGGCGTATCCCACATCCTGTGTTCCTGAAGTCAAAATGCACTTAGGTTCTGAATCTGGCTTGGTAGGCAGTTCATCAGCACTTTGCAGTTTTGCTTCCACTTCCCCCTTATCCCATGAAAGTCAACTCTGCCTACCTTTTAAGTTGTGTTCAGTGGGAGAGTCTCCTCACTTGTCCTGCTTTGACTCCTGTCATTTTGAGGTTCCTTCTAAAGACTGTTTTAGAATGATAGTCAGAGTAATTTTGGCTTTTGCTGCTACTAAGCCACCTTCTTGGCTCTGATCCCCACTCCTCCTTTGGACAAGACTAATATGTACACACACACACACACACACACACACACACATATGTATATATACATATATATTTATAATTTGTGATTATTATCAGTAATAAAAAGAAATAAGTTGTGATTGCATACCAATTGAGTGTGAAGTATGTCAATTTGAAGTTAATCTTCATGTGTAAGTTAAAAATTATTTGATTCCTGTAAAATATGTAATAATATAAGGTATGATATTATGTAATGTAATATTCTTGTATTAAATAGTAGGAGGGGGCCAGGTTATAAAATACTTTTAATTCCAAACAAAATATTTTGTATTTGACCTTGGAAGTATTAGGGAGCCACTGGAGTTTGAGTAGAGAGAAGGCTGTCTTCCATTATTTTCAAGAGTCTACATTCCAAACTACTGATAAACATCTACTATAAGGCAGAAGTTTTTCTCTTGTTGTTCAGTCCCAGAGATCCTCTCCTATCTTTCTTAAAATACTATAAAACCTGTAACCTACTCTTCCTCCCTTATGCTTGGTCTTCTTCCAACCTTAACATATTGTGTCTTTGTTTTCTTGCTTTTAAAAAAAATAAACATTTTGGTGGGAACATTGGTTTGCTCTCTGGTTTTTGGGACAATTTTCCTATTGTTTTCTGATTGATAAATATGAAATAGTCAACAGTGGAATTAACAGGAGTTAGGGAAGGTTTCTTGTAGAAGGTAGAATTTTAGTTGCATCTTAAAAGAAGCAAGGGAGGTTAGTAGATGGAGCAGAGGAGGGAGGATATTCCAGGCATGCATGGATGTAAATAAATGCTCAGAACTGAGAGATGGAGTGTCTTGTTTGTGGTATGGCTGGGTGGAAAGGTAGGTTTGAATTTGAATTCCAAACAGAATATTTTGTATTTGATCTTGGAAGTGATAAGGAGCCACTGGTGGCAGCCTCCCCTACTACCTTCCTTTTTATTATAGATAGTACATATTCAAACTATTGTCAAACCTTGTCAATTTCGCTTTTGCAACATACTGTTTCAAGTTAATTCCAACTCTGATCCATCCTTCAACTTAGACATTAGAGTAGTTTTCCTAAATATACTCAGTTGGAGGTGGGAAGAGGGATTACTGGGAAAGATAATGAAAAGTTTACTGAGTAAACTCCAGTGGTTCCTTATCACTTCCTACAGTAAGTATGAAATATTTTGTTTGGAATTCAAATTTAAACCTGACTCCCTCCAGGCGAAAAAAAAACCCTGCATTTGATCTGTCCTTCTCTCTTCTCCTCAAAATGGCCATCTACAATAGGGGCCTATATTTTCTGTAGCTCTTTTTATAATGGCAAAGAATTAGAAACTATGAACAAATTGCGGTATATTATTGTAATGGAATATTATTTCACCATAAGTAGTGACAAATGAGTTGAGTTCAGAAAAATCTGGAAAGATTTATATGAACTGATGCAAAGTGAAGTGAACCAGGAGAACAATGCTTATAATAACATAAATATTATATGATCATCAACTGTAAAGGAATTGAAGCAAATTCCCAAATAATTCACAAGGGAACCATGATGAAAAAATGCTATCCATAGCCAAAAAATGAAATTTTGGAACAGAGCATTGATTTAGAAGTGGGGGTAGCAAATAACCTCTTATTCTTCATCAATTAATTACCTTGCTCAACCACTCAAAAGGCAGGAGAACTTCTAAAACACATCAGAGATAAGATTTTTGTATTTTTTTAAAAAAGGGAATATTGGGAATTAGTTGTTGAAACTGTGATCTCCACCACACCAATTCCAACTTGGTTTGGAAGAATGTTGTACCCCACTTCCATCTTTAGTTTTCCTATATTACTGAGTTCATTGTACAGAATATTTGTTAATTATTTTTGGACACATAAACAAAGAGATTTAAGTAACGTTTAGTGTAGATTAAGTAAAGCATTTTCCCTATAAATTTGAGGCATACCTTCCCACAAATGCACACCCATATGTAGGGAATACATGGCAATGTAGCTGGGGATATTGTGGTGAGCATAAAAGAGAAAATAGACCATTTTAAAAACATGAAAGTGCAAAAACTTTTATATGAACCAAATCAGTGCAGTCTGAATAAGGAAGGAAATGCTATTGGATAAGGGGCAATTTTTTTGTCATCAAATGTTATCAATCAAGCCTAGTTTCTAAGATATATAAGACGAAGAGACATTTTCCAATGCATCAAAGTCAATAAACAATTAAAAAAATACAGACTAGTAAGTAATTTTTTTGTTATTATGTTTTATTTAATGATGTTTGAATTCGTAAAAATTATTGTGAACTTAGTAAATACTAAGTAATTTGGGCATTTCCATAAGTAATTAAACAGAAAAGGAGGGTTGTATATGAACATAAAATGTGGTTATATAATTCTGTATGTAATTTTCAAAGCTGTCTTGTTGCTTTTGATTTCTGAATCCTTTTTTAAAAGTTATTTTTCTTTATAACATTGTTGTTATTGTACAAATTATTTTAACATTCCCCTTCATTTAACTTTGAACAGTTTATACATATCTCATATTATTCTAAAAGTATTTTTTCATCATTTATATAACATTATTACATCACATTGTTAGACCATAATTTTTTTTATTAAAGTAGGTTTCTTAAAGAAATAAAATAAATATATAAATATCTATCTTGGCATGTAGACTGTTTTCTCCCTCATATTCTTTTTATTTTAAAGTCTTTTTGATTTTCAAAACACTAATTAGATCTGGGAATTTGAACACAGGTTTTCTAGCTATACCAAATTGCCTCCATCTTTTTTATCCGATTTAAATTTAGTTGTGTAATAGGCAAATTTATAAATTAAGATTTAGACATTTAGGGTAAGATAACAGCCAGACTTAATCAGGCAAGGCTGGAGGGCTCCAGCCATGGAATGGTGAGAAGGGAGTTTTTTCTGTTGTGGCTGGTTTATTTGTCCCAGTGAAGAACCCAGGAAAAGTGAATTTGTCTCCCAGAAGAAACATCTACCCATGGAAATTCAAATGCAAAGGCACCCTCTACCATTTACTAGAGATGGATGTGTTTTTTGAGCCTCTCCCTAGAAGGAGTGGTTCAGTTCTTTCATCCTGCTCCTTCAACTTTCTTTTTTTATGATGTCCTTCATTTTGTTTTTAATTATAGCATGTTTGCTTAATTTAAAGTAAGCAGAAAATAAGCTGAATCTTTTTGTTTTGATCCAAGCTTTGATGTTTTAGAGATGATATAAAATATTTGTTAAAAAAGAGTCTATAAAATACCCTTTTTGAAGATATGGGAAAGAAATTATTAAGTTTAACCCCATAGTTTTCCTTTTTCCTAGTATTGCCAGCTACTACTACAATTCTAAATAGATTGTTTTTCCTCCAGGACAGTCTACAAAATTAAAGAAACATTTGAAAATGATTGCTTAGCAGAACATGAACATTAATTGCAAGTAGTAAAGAAAAATTAGAAAGACTATCAAATAATACAAAGGTTCTAGAATCAATCCTTCAAGTATGTTCTACAAACAATATTTTAAAACCATCTTTGGCTTCAGCTATATAGTTCTCAGCTGAGAGTCTAACTTTAGAGTTTCCTACCTTTCGTCTACTCTATTCCTTGTTTACTAGAGGTGCTATTCTTAGTAAACTTCTCTCTTTTAGAGGAGAGCTATATTCTCTCCATTCAGCCCTCTCAACCAATGATTAGGAAAGTTCCTCTATGCCAAGATCAGATCAGACATTATTTCTGTTCTTAGGATATTTGACTTTTTTATGAATTTTTTGACTTCTTTGCCTTATCTGTTAATCATTCTTTTATATTTTCTCCTGAGTCACTTAGTTTATTGTAATCTAAATTATTGTCAGAAACCCATTTTCCTTCTTCTCTTCCCTCCCAATGAGGCAAAATTCTCTTTGGTTCCATTCTCTCAAGGAAGAGTCATCAAGTGATACCATGATTTGGAAACTGTTTCACCTTTCCTACCCGCTTCATATTCTTCTGATATATGCAAATAGCAGAGGCTGAAAAAGCTATTGACCTTTGTCTTATTTCTTTTCAACATGTTACAGCCTGGTCTCTCCCAGATTTAAGAAAACTTTACATAAAGGACATATTGAAGTCCTGTGTTGTTTCTTGAAATATTTTGGAAAGGTTGTCTATTTTGTTGTGCAGCTGGGCAAAATTTTGTAAAACAGAATGCTTTTTATCCATAGTATTTCCAGAAATGTATCTTACAAATGTCAGCAACATGCATGTAGGTCTGTTTATTGGCAGGGCAAAATAATCACTCTTCTTAATCTTTAAAAGCAGCTGTCACAGACATTAACTGCCATGTCACTTAGACTCCTTGAAACATTACCATTTGACAATGGCACATATTTAAATTTCTTGGCTGCCTATTCCACTAGATACTATGTCCATTGTTAAGTGATGAGAAAGTCTTTAACTACAGTTGGCTTACACATCTATGCAACATGTTACAATTCCAAAGCAAACCTATTTGAGGCCATCATCAGTATGGCCAGAATTTGGATATGAAGTTCAGTGATTGTGGAAATTAGTTTCCCAATGATGATTTGTCTTTTCTGAGGCAGACACTCTGTTTCCAAATCATATATCAGTTTTCAGGGCTTCATGTGTTCCACCAACAAGCACTGAGATCTCTTTGCAGCTTTGTACCAGCATCAGTAAGTTTATACCTGCAACATATGTCTCAACCTGTTTTCCTCCCTTTATTAATTTTACCTATACTAAGTCCCTGACAATGTTGTCTCAAGTACAGGTAATAGCTCCCTTCTAAAAAAAAAAGACATACGTCCATATAATGTAAATATTATGTAAATTATTTATGTCATCCTTATACATGTAAATGTATAGAATAGTAATATGGTACAGTAGAAAGATCTCTGGTTCAAAGGAACTAGGTTCAAATCCTTCCTTTAATGTTTATTACCTATGTGAATGTGGAATAAGTATGTCAGTTTCCTCATCTGTAAAATGAAGAGATTGAAACCAAATGGTCTCTGAAGTCTATTTTACTTTAGATCTATAATCTTATACCCCACATTTACTTTAATTACAAAAAATTATTATTTTTTTAAACCCTTAACTTCTATGTATTGGCTTCTAGGTGGAAGAGTGGTAAGGGTGGGCAATGGCGGTCAAGTGACTTGCCCAGGGTCACACAGCTGGGAAGTGTCTGAGGCCAGATTTGAACCTAGGACCTCCTGTCTCTAGGCCTGACTCTCAATCCACTGAGCTATCCAGCTGCCCCCAATTACAAAAAATTATAACAAATTTTACAATATAATATATAATTTACCATTTTCTATAAATCCAAGGCAGGAAGCTGTTCTTAAATATACTTATTCAGAGTTGGTGAGTGAAGTGAGGGGTACCTGTGGGGACCAATGGCAATGATTGCATTTTATTTAATGAGAAACTATGTGCCTTCTATTTACCTAATAGTATTAAACTGAGACTCAACCTTTCTGGTTGGGTTGGATTTTCCTAATACCTTTGGCTTCTCTCACTCAAATTCCTACAGATAAGAAATAATGTAATTCTGTAGAATTTTTTATAAAATATAATGTTATGCCATTTAAAGGAGTGTGGTCATGTTATTATACCTTCCTCCTTAGTTATACCAAAGTTCAGGATGTGGTTTGAGTCATTATTTAGAGCTATGGCTTGAATTCTCACCAACACATCTCTGAGCCAAATCATACTAAATGCCCATGAATTCAAAAGCAAAAATGAATTTCATGAAAATAGAATAATGAGGTTAATAACAATGAAATAAATCAGGTGGTGTAAAGGTGAAAATTAATGGTTGGACAATAATTTTATGAAATTAAGTGGTTGCCAATATTTATTATATTTTGAGTCAGAATTTTATTTATAAATATTTACAATATTGAGAGGAAGCTATTAAAAAAGTAGAGAAATGTGAAGAGGTTAGAGATGTTATCTATCCTATCAACCTAAATGTTTACTCAGGGTCTGCTTAATCCAGGCAGAGATTAATTAGTTCTCAACCAAGAAGGCTGGTGGAGAGTAGTCACACAGCCTCCTCCAAGATGGAAGGTAGTCTCTTAGGAAACTAGTAAAGGAGTCAGCCTTTCACTCACCCAAAGAAGGAGTCCAGGAGTCAGAGTCCAAGTTGAAGCTGAGCTCTAAGTCCATGATATAAGCTGCAGTCTCCAGTGAAGCTCCCTCGAAGACTCTCCCCAGTCAGAAGATATCTCCAGAAGGCAATCTCTACAGACTGTCTTCTCAAAGACAATCCTCTCTGAGGGTGTTTGGGGCTTGCTTTCATGGTGAATTTTTATCCCTGTCCCTTTTCACAGGGGCCAATCACAGTTTCCAAATTGTCTAGCACTGCCCAGAGGATAGTGTCTGTGGGATCAACCTCTCACCTTCTGAAGGTTAATTTCTCATCTAAGGGTGTGAATTTTCTAAAATTTGCCTTCTGGAGAGGTGAATACTCATCCTGGCTGAGTGAGTTTCTTTCTTTCTTTCTTTTTTTTTTTTTTTAAACTCTTACCTTCTGTTTTAGAATCAGTACTGTGTATTGGTTCCAAGGCAGAAGAGTGGTAAGGGTTAGGCAATGGGGGTTAAGTGACTTGCCAGGGTTACATAGCTAGGAAGTGCCTGAGGTCAGATTTGAATTGTAAGAGGGAGATTTTTAGGTATTTTATAAATATATATTTAAAGTGTGGCCGCCAGGAATCAACAATTCAAATTGATTCCATAATTAAAATAGACCCAAGTCAGCATCCAGTTTAAGGTAGTTTATTTACAATTAGGAAGGTAAGAGGTAGATAAATAGAGAGAGGGAGAGGCTAGTCCAGGCCTGCAGAGGCCTGGATGGAGAGAGAGGTTAAAAGGCTAATTAAACTAGGTTACAAGCCACAAGACTTTAGAAATCAGAGAGGCTATAAGCCTACTTAAGGCAGAGTTTGGAAACGCCAAGGTAGGCCAAGGAAGTCAGCCTAACTTACCCACGTGACAATTCAGAGTAGAAGCATTCTGAGGTCTCAGCAGAGCACCTTCAGCACCAAGTCCAAAGCTGGAACTCTTGAACTCCTGAACTAACTCTACCAGGTTGTAACCCACGTATTTAAAGAGATAGCATCTCTCGTCATTTCCTGTGGGCCACCTCTAGTTCAAGTGGACCAATGGCAGCCTCTACACTGATTTGGATTGGCCAAAGGGCAGTCCCTTGTTCTTGATTTGATACTTATTGTCACGTGTGGTTAACTTATCTCCACTCCCTTGTCGAGGAAGGTGGGGACGATATAATCTAGATGCCTAGGGTAAATAGATTTTTGACTATGAATGGGCTAGAGTTAATTTCATTTACACAGAATTCAGGACCTCCCATCTCTGGGCCTGACTCTCAATCCACTGAGCTACCTAGCTGCCCCCTTGATTGAGTTTCTGAGGTTATGAATTCACTAATTGATTTGCAAACTCCTCCACCTAGTTCAAGCGTGTGTTGATTCAATCAAAAGGTAGACAAAGGAGAGTTAATCCTGTCTTCACAATCTAGTGAGGTACTTAAGTTAGTGTTAACTCAGGATAGAATTCTCTTTTACAGTAGTCAGTATTTCTTGTACCTTTACAAAAATGGTAGTAGTATTAGTCAACATCTCCCCTCCAACCTCATTCCTTAATTCTTCAGTATTTCCAATATGTCGGGAGACAAGGACACATTTAGACAGAATACCAGTGTTAAGGCTTAATTGTTTCTAATTAGCTCCTCCTTTAGTCTCATTATGGTAGGCTAGAAGGCTCTGACTGCACACAGCCATCAGTATGATGCAGAAGGGATGCTAAACTTTAAGGTACTGTGTTATTGAAATTTTGAGTTCTCTGATCTAAACTTCCTGTGGAAGTTTAGGGGTCTTACAAACTACATTTCCCATGAGCTTCCTGTCTTCCTGTCTTGCATAATAACATAAACAGAAGGCTAAAAACCAAGTGCCTGGATTGGCTCTCTCTCTTTGATCCAGGATGGAGAGAGGAGGTAACAGGGTGCATCTTTTAAATTGACTCTTAACATGGCACATGGCTTCATTTTTCTAATGGCTACCAATAAATCTTTAAAAACCATAATATTTTTAAATATATCCTTCTATATTCATTTTATTTCTTATAGCACCATGCATGGACAAGTCCATGCCACGTTTTTTCTCATGAGCTACCCTTTCTTCTTCTCTCAGTAGCTTTACTCTTAATTTTTTTTTTTAACTTTTACTTTCTGTCTTAGAACCATGAAGAAAAGTGAGAGCCAGGTGATTAGGGTTAAATGACCAGGTCTGGCTCTCTATCTACTGAGCAACCTATCTGTCCCTACTCTTGATTTTTTCAGTCCTATGATTTTGATTTCTACTACCCCACCATAATGAGGTCAGAGAGGAATTTAGTGGCAAGTTGACTAACACGGAAACGTTGGAGATAGCAGATATTTGCTTATGGGTGCGGGGGAAATTGACTATCTGATTCAATTCATTGTTATTATTCTGGCTAATATATCTTAATTGAGTGTTGTTTTCTTTCGAATCTGTGTATTATTTGGTATGGTTTGGCATAATGACACATTGGTGGGGACTCAATTTATATCTTTGAATAGATGATGACTCAAAAAGTTCATGGTTGCTACATATGGAGCCTTTGTTACTGCTATTGCTACTGATAATATATTAATAGCTAGCTTATATATAGTATTTTAAAGTGTTCAAAGCAATTTACAAATGTTATCTTCACAACAGTCTGCAAAGCAAATGTTATTGTTGTCCCTTTTACTGACAGAGTGTGAGATTGATATTGCAGAGTAGAATTCCAGCTGCAAGATAGGGGGTCAGGCCATAGCTCAGAATTCCAGAGGGTCCCTCCGAGAACTCTGGGAGAGGGGGCAGTTTAAGGCAGTTAAGGGCAGTTGGTTCCTGGGGTTGGAGTAAGCAGGTCACCCTGTTTGCTGTCTCCTAGGACCTGGGCTTGCTCTTGAGGGCTAGAGGCTTGAATCTGAACAAAGCCATTTTAGTTCCTAGCTTCCAGGCTGCTTTACCTTGATTTGACCTTCAATCAACATCACAGCTATCTCTATTTAGTTATTTAGATATAAGAGAAGATTAATTATAAGCTTAGAGGGCAAACTAGCTATACGAGATGCCTTTCCCCTTTGTGGGGAGGGGCTGCTTGGACATAACAGTTTTAGGGCTTCCCAGACCTTATCTATCCTAATTTGATCTCCCTTTCTTCCCTTCCCCACCTATCATTAAACATTTAATTATTTGGGAGCAGTGCCTCATCATATTTAGGGAGATACTTATAACTCCTCAAACTGAATTCCTCCTGCCTTGCAGCCCAAAAGTAAGACCTTCCTGTGTCTTAAAAGCTTCAGAGACATTAAGCTCTTCCTATTTTCTCCTATTCAGTCCTGTGGGGAAATAGTTTAGAGAAGGTTATCATCTTTAGGAGTTCTGTCTTACCTAGTATCCTGACTGAGCCCAGAAGATAACAGATCAACCTCCATTTTGTAACTGATTTTCTAACTGCTTGGTGGAAGGGGTGAAGTAAAGGAGCACTCAGCAAGATCCTACCCCTCCCTGCTGACAAGCCTGCTTGAGAGCCTGTGTGTGTGTCCTCTCCATAAACCCAAAGATTAGCAAGACCTGATTACTCTACAGACCACTGGCATCTTACAGCTTCCCAAAATATAACACAGAGCAAGATTTTTGTTAATACTTTTTAAATTTCTCACATTCTACCTATTGTAATGGAGGCCTCCACACTTTCTTTCCTCTTATTTCTTAACCCCTTATGATCTGGTTTCTGACATCAAGAGACCAAGAATAAAATCCAAGAAAAACTCAATAAAAAACTAGACATTTTTTAGGCTAAATGTTGCCAATTCAGACAATGAAAGAATGGGAAAAATGGGGCTCAAACCAGTAAAAAACTCAAATCAGTTAAAATCAGCTCTGACAGGTCAGAACCAGTCCAAAACAGTCAAAACCAGCCCTGATTGATCAGAACTGGTTCGTACTGGTTTGAACCAGCTAAAACTGGTTTTGACTGAACCAGTTTCAACTGATCTGAGGCTGTTTTAACTGTTTGGAACTGATTTAGACTCATTTGAACGATTTTTAGTGTTTCAACTATATATATATATTTTTTTTTTTGGGGGGGGGGTATTCTTTTCATATTCATTAGATTCAAAGGAAACCAAAAACGTTTTGATCTCTACAGGTCTCAGGGCTGTCTTCTCTCAGGTTATCTGGAAGTACTAGAGCCTAAATTTCTCTTGGTCCCTTATCAGTCCCTTATGCATATCTACAATTGGGGAGGTTATGTTGTCCAGCCTAAATCCATACTAAAAACTACTATCAAAATCTTCAAACTACTAACTCTGCATTGTTGATCTCTTTGGGTACATTTTCTAGGGTATCAGTAACCTGACCCTACTGGAATGAGGCATGTATTGCCCTCCCTAATTGATATATGGCCTCCAAAGGAAAAGAGGGGAAAGGAAGAATCACAACTATTCTTAATTTTTTTTCCTGTGTTAGTCCAATTTCAAAGGCGGGGTTGGAGCACCTGTAATAGATTCTTTCAGGACAATCCAGGGAATATGCCACTATGGTTCAATTCTAGATTATGCAAGATCTCCCAGCATAAGATTCTTGGTTATTTCTATAATACAAAGTCTCATGGGGGATAGGGTAAGAGACCTGATCTGTGATTCTATTGATAAAGGGAACTCCTAAATGAAGAAACTCTTTCCACTGATTCAGGTCAGCACCTTCTTTATGACTTACAATTTTAGAGAGTTGTCTAGAGCACTTTGATCTTTGAGCTCCCATCTAACTGGATAAGTGTCATAGTGGTTAGAGTGCTGGACTTAGAGTCAGAAAGACTCAAAGTTTGCTCATATCCTGCTCCAGACACTTGCTAGTTAGATGACTCTGGGAAAGTCACTTAACCTTTCTCTTCCTCAGTTTCTTTCTCTATAATCTATAGAGAAATAATAATAATCTACCTCATGGAACTGTTCTGAGGATAAAATGAGATAAAATTTGGATAGAATTCTCCATCTCACCTTACTTATAATAATTAAGAATAATTGTAGCATTTATATAGGTGTTTTAATGTTTATAAAGCACTTCACATGGCAGCTATTTTTATTCTCTTCTAAGTTTAAAAAAATTCCCAAATTGGAATCAATTTCTACAATGGATAGAAGCTGAGCCTTCCTTACACCCACTCCCATCTGTTTCTCAAACAGAAAAATTCAGGTAGACTTATACTCTGGGTCTCCTTATACTCTATGATGTGATGTCATTTATTGTGCCTGCTGTGTACAAAGGATTATACCAAGCACTGTGTAAGAGTATGAAGGAAGGAAATAGATGACTTGGTCTAGACTGTGAATAATATGAGATTCTAAGAAGACAAAACAAATACATATAAAAAAATAAAATACTAAATGACAACAACATATGAAGAAGTACATAACTGAAATCAAATCCTCAATTTTTTTTTTTGTGAATAATATTGGGGTTAGTTAAAGGGATCAGCTTGTTATTGCACATTTTTTATGCTTTCTGACATTTACGTAAAGAACAGAAAATATATGTGGTCAGTTTATAAATTTTCTCCTCCTGGAAAAACCTGAGGAACAGAAGCTGAGATGCTAGAGTATAGGCTGGGACACAGGTGAATTTTCCCAACATTCCCTTCCAAATAAACTTATAATAAAGCCTCATGTCAAATTTCATAAGGTCGAGCCAACTAAGGTCGGAGGGAAAGATTTTTCCAGTCTAAGACAACTTAGGAGATCTTCAGGAGAGACCTGTAACTCTGGCCAAGACAGGGGCATTAGCAGTGGGACTTAGAGGGACCCATAACACCAACAGCAGCAGCAGCAGCAGCAGCTTCTTGAGCACTCAGCCCAGAGAAGGTAAAGAAGTTGGACAACTGGTCAGAAAGAGGTTATAGGGGACCCGGTACTAGTACTGAGTGCAGCTGGTGCTGATTGGCAACTGACTTGACCATAAGCAGTGCCGGGTCACAGTTCCAGGGTGGAGAGGAGCACTTATGATTGGCCACAAGGGACCAGGGGAATAGTCTCTGGACTATCTTCTCCAAGAGACTGAGCATGACCACACAATATGGTGATATCACCTGTGGTAAGCTGACTCTGCAATGTGAGAAATTTAAAAAGCATTACAAGAGGGACAACAGTAATACTTGCTTTGAAAGGTTGTTGTGAATAATATTAGATAATATTTGTAAAGTACTTTGTCCATTTTAAAATACAATATGTAAGCCAGCTATTATAAGTAGCAGTAGCAGTAACAAAGGCCCCATAAATGTAGCAACCATGAACTTTTTTCTACATTGAGTTCCATATTTTCCACTCCCTCCCACCTTCTCACACCCGCTATGAAGGCAAACAATATATCAACTGCACATGTGAAATCATGAAAAATATATTTCCATATTACTCATTTTGGGGAAAAAAGGGAAAAAGCACATCAATTTATATTCAGATTTCATCAGTTCTCTCTCTGGAGGTGGACTGTATTTTTTCATCATGAGTCTTTAGGAATTATCTTGGATCATTTTATCGATCAGAGTAGCCGAATCTTTCACAGTTGATCATCATTACAACATTGATGTTACTGGTTCTTTTCACTTCACTTTGCATCAGTTCATATAGGTTTTGCCATGTTCTTGTTTTTCTGAAACCACCCTCTCATCAATTCTTATAGCACAAGAGTATTCCATCACAATAATACACCAAACTTATTCAGCCATTCCCCAATTGATGAACATCCTCTCAACTTTCAATTCCTTATCACCACTAAAAGACTTGCCAAATATTTTTGTACACATAGTTTCTTCCCTTTTTGCTTGATCTCTTTGGTGAACAGACCAAGTAGTGGTATTTCAAGCAGATTTAGAATACCCGAATTTACTGATTTTAATTAGGCAGTAGTACACTTATCGTTCAAGTAATTTACCTCTAATTAAATTATCTAATTATAACTAAGAAAGATATTATACCCAAGTCTACTGAGAGGAAAAGCAGTTCAAAATCAACTTTGAAGGAATTTCAGGTGTCATGAAGGAAAACCTGGGGCTGAGGACTGATATTAATATTAAAAAAATCAACCTTAATTAAGTGAGTATAAGTTTAAGTGCTGTGAAAAATCTCATTTTAATAGCTTGACACAGGAAGTCCAGACTTTTCCAGGAGAGACAGAAAGAATTTGTCATGAAGTTAATGACTAGATGTAACTGACCAGGCAATAATTATAGACCTGAGTTCTTTAAAGAAATCAGAATATAATTGGTAGTGGTTAAAGTATAATTTTTCTATCCTTTGACATAATAGATATTAGGTTAAGTATTTGCTTTTTGTTTTTTATTATTTATATGTATCTGGTTTATTCACGTATCAAAGTTGTCAGATTGCTCACTTAACAGATTCCTATAAAATTCAAGTACCTGGTGCTTTCTACCTAGTGTTCTTCTGATAGAAGTGGAAAACATTATAACTAATTGAATTTCGATATGTTTGTGATAAAGGGACCTAGAATTATAGAATTCCTGACTTTGAGGGAACCTTAAAGACTATTTGTCTAACCTTTACCCGAAGCATAATTCTTAGGTACTTCATCCTGACAATGATGGGGTTGAGAAAATTAGCAAGATAGATTCCTGTCCTTGAAACAACAAAGCCCTGAGTTCAAATGCCACCTCTGACACTAGCATGATAATAATGTGACTGGACATATTCACTTAATACTGGTTTTCTTAACTGCAATAAAGGTATTATAATAATCACTACGTTATCTACTTCATGATGAATTGCATGTGAATTGAATTTAAGTGAGGCAGAGTTGCACAAGTCTTGTCAACTTTATGCTCTCTTCTAGAGGCACTGAAATCCAGTGGCAAGAAAAACGTCAAGATGGCTGGAGATGGCCCAGGATGCAGCATCTTCGACTCTGACCAAGCTCTGAAGGTGGCTGAACAGAAACAGGCTCTATGATTACATGCAACATATATGCATATATGTATATAAAAATGTTTTAAAAAAAGTGAAGGCACTAGGAGATGTTAGAAAAGACCTCACTTAGGAGATAATGCCTGAGCTGAGCTTTAAAGGCAGTTAAAGTTTCCAAGAGGCAGAGGTTAGTAGGGGATTTATTTTCAGCCCAAGATACAGCCTATTCAAAAGCAGGGAGATAAGAAATGGAATCTCAGGTTTGAGGAAAAGCAATGATCAGTCAGAACAGGTCATAGAATGTAGGAAGACAGGCAAGTGTAAGGAATATAGGGTGAGACCAGGATATATAAAGGTCTTTAATTGACAAATGGAGACAGAGGGCTTTCTAATCGATACTAAAGGTAAAAGGGGGCTACTAGAGTTATAATAACATATGATAAAATATGTTTATATTTATATAATAACAAACATATGAGAACATGGATAAAACATCAATAATACTTTAATACTTTAAAATTTAACATTATAATACTTTATATGTTAATGTATAGGAATAATTATTCTTATTATAATAATAAAAATGATAATTTAAATTAATAATATTTAAAATTTTTAACATTATTGGGAACTCTTAAATTAAAAAAAAAATCTCTTACACGGTCTTGGTATCAGTCCTCTTTTTTTTTTTCCTTTCTTTTTAAACCCTTACCTTCCATCTTAGAATCAGTATTGATTATAAGGTAGAAGAGCAGTAAGGGCTAAGTAATTGGGGTTAAGACTTGCCCAGAGTCACATAGCTAGGAAGTATATGAGGTCATATTTGAACTGAGGACCTTCTATCTCTAGTCCTAATCCACTGAGCCATCTAATTGCCCTTTTGGGGAGGTCTTGATCAGGATTTTCTCTGCTGGTGCAATTTACCACAATTCAGAGCATTAGAGATTTTTTTTTTTTCTGGAGCATAAAGATGTTAAGGGATTCTCCCAGAGTCACACAGCAAAGGCAGGACTTGTATTCAAGTCTTCCTGACTCTGAGTCCATTTCATTTGCCACAAAATGCTGCCTCATATTTACTGTAGTGAGGTGGAATATGGAAGTAATCTTTTTTCCTTGGGAACCATAGCTGATAAGGACTTTGCTAGACTTTTAGGTGCCTCTTATTTGACTCTGAATTATATTTCTGTTTTTTGCTATTCACAATAGTTAAGCCTGTTCCTTGGTTTTTTTTTTTTTTTTTTTTTGGCTTAAAAAAGAATATTTGCTTGGGGGCAGCTTGGTGACACAGTGCCTGGAGTCAAAAGGACCTGGGTTCAAATCTGACCTTAGACACATCCTAACTGTGTGACCCTGGGTAAATCACTTAACCCTGATTACCAAGCCCTTGTCACTCTTAGAATATTTTTCCATGGTTACATTATTCTTGATTTCCCCCACTCCCTCGCTCTCTCCTCCCCCCTCCCAAAGCTGACAGGCAGTTCCACTGGGTTATGCATGTATCATTGTTCAAAACTTATTTCTGGGTTATTTGTATCTGCAGTAGAATGATCCTTTAACATCAAAACCTTAATCACATCCCTATCACATTATGTGATCGAGCATATATTTTTCTAATGTATTTCTGTTTCCACAGTTCTTTCTCTGGATGTGGATAGCATTCTTTCTCCTAAGTTCCTCTGAATTGTCCTGGATCACTGTATTGCTGCTAGTAGAGAAGTTCATTACATTCGATTGTGCCACCGTGTATCAGTCTCTGTGTTCAATGTTCTCCTGGTCCTGCTCCTTTTGCTCTGTATCAATTCCTGGAGGTTTTTCCAGTTCACATGGAATTCCTCCAGTTCATTATTCCTTTCAGCACAATAGTATTCCATCACCATCTGATACTACAATTTATTCAGCCATTTCCCAATCGATGGATACCTCCTCATTTTCCAATTTTTTGCCACCACAAAGAGCGCAGCTATAAATATTTTTGTACAAGTCTTTTTCCTGATTATTTTATCATTATTCTTAAAGTCTTCTCTTAGTTCTGTAAAACATTAAAAAAGTTAATTTCCACTGCACCCTATAGTTGTCAATTTTGCCATGTTGTACTGATGAACACATCTTTCCCACTTGTACTTTTATCTTTTTATTTAATTTCCTGCACTTCATAAGAATATCGAGGCACAGGCTTCCAACTGGTGGATAGTCTTTTTCTTACACATTCTTATAGTTTACCCCAAACCAGAAAGATACTTTCTTTTTTCTTTTCTTCCAGTAATATTTTATTGTATTTTTCTCCAATTACATGTAGAAACAATTTTTGAAATGTTTTCTGACATCTTGTGATCCACATTTTCTCCTTTCACCTCTCTCCTTCCCCCATCCCCAAGACTGAAAGAAACCTAATATAGGTTATACAGTGTTATCATTCAGTACATATTTCCATATTCATCATGTTGTGAAAGAAGACACATATTGCACATATAAGAAAAAAAACCTATGAAGGAAATAAAGTGAAAAATGGTACACTTGTGTCCATATTCAGACCCCATTGGTTCCTTCTAGGGTAGTGGAGAACATTTTTTTTTTTTCATCACGAATCCCTTGGAGTTGTTGTTGTGGATCCTTGTATTGCTGATAATAGTTGTCATTCACAAAATTGCTGCTGCTGTGTACAATGTTCTGGTTCTACTCACTTCACTTTGCATCACTTCATATTACTCTCAGAAAGATACCTTCCCTGGGCAGCTAGGTGGCTCAGTGGCTAGAGAGCCAGGCTTAGACATGGCAAGTCTTGGGTTCCAATATGACCTCAAACACTTCCTAGTTGTGGAACTTTGGGCAAGTCACTTAACCCCCATTATCTAACCTTTACTGCTTTTTTGCCCTGGAACTAATATTTAGAATCAATTCTAAGACACAAGGCAAGGATTAAAAAAAAATGATACAATTTTTGGATGCCATGGGGTCTCTTGCTCTCCAAGAAAAAAAAAAGAAACTATTTTTGTTTCTTCTTAGCTAAGTTCAGATTTCCTCATACAACCTATATCATATTAACTGAATTCTTGGGGAGAGAAATAGTAGGAAGGCAGGAAATTAAAAAGAATGGGATAGATTTTTGGATGTAGCTAATGTGAGAATTAATTTTCTTGAATATGCATGTTTATTATAGTTTATTATGCATAAGAAATCATATATTATATTATTATTACATATTATATCATGTAATATATAAAAAATAAAAATAAGTAGAAACACACACAAAAAAGGCAAATTCTATGTTTCTGAGGTGTTCCCATGTTCAACTGAACTTGGCTTTTATTGAGTACCCACTATATGCAAACCTTTAAGTGATGAGAGTGATACAAAGACAAAGCAAAAATCTGCCTTCAAGGAGCTTACTATCTAGTAGACTTGGAATCAGATATGTACATACATAAAAATATATTCACCACCAAAGTTTGAAAATGCCTATGAATGCTGACATCTTCTATGAGGCGAGGACCACTCTTAGTTTAGCAGAAGAAATAAAGGGTGATTTTGCGGGAAATGATGGTAGATCAAAGTTTTTTGGGTTGCCTTCCATTATTCTTTAACAAATTGTCTTGGAGAAGCAATAATTTCCATATGGTTACCTTCTTTGAGAGTTAGATCAGTTGGAAGGAAGGGCGGCTAGTGTATTGTATTAAGGAAGAAAAACAACATGCGGTTTATTGTTATTTTCTTTAATCATGACTACGCTGAAGTGTCTTAGTAACAAAGCATTTTATTTAAAAAAAATTCTACATGCCATCTGTCACTTCCACCCACCACCAAAAACAGAAGACATAGTTTTCACTGGGAGCCAGATTAACGGCTATCTGTGTATTCCAGTGGAGGTCGTCCTAGGCAGGCTTGGCTCCCTCTCGTTCGGACTCTGGCATGGAAGAGAGAGGCCCCAGCCATCATCATTTCATGAGAGTGCTCTGGATTGCCCTGTGACAGATGAGTTAAATGCTCTCACTTAAGAGATTAACCTGCTATTCCTTAAGCAGTAATTACAGTGGGAGCAGCGTGATGAAGTAAAATGGGGTTACTTAAATTGGAGCTTCAGCTATATTGATAAATTCATTCACTTAGGCTGACCTCCTGATTCTGAGTTACAGAGCAAATCTCAAGCCAGTTTAGACCTTGGATTCACTGAACTCAGCAGGCTCACAGAAAGTGAATGAATGTGACCTATTTTTAAATGAAGCCACACTCACCAAAGTTAATAATTCTGATGTCAATGATGCCATATTTAAGACCTCATTCAAAAGAGATGTACGGGGCCTCTCTGTTTCTGCCTTTCTATCTTTTGTCTCTTCTTTCTCTTTAAATGTTGCTGCTTAGTATGTTTGGGTAAAAGGGTCCTGGGTCAGAGCCATTGTGTGCCAATTGGCTTTATTCGCTCCCATGGCTGCAGATTACACCCCTCACTAGCCAACTAGATCTAATCATTCATGAGGTAGTTTTAGTGAGAAAGAGTGGATTAGTACAAATCTATTGTCATGACTAGAAAGACAACTGACAGCACATGTCCTCTCATTTGGGGAATGGCTAAGGAAGTGGCGGTATATGAATATCATAGAATATTAGTGCAATTAGAAAAGAACAAATATGTTACTTATGTGATAGAAACAAAATTGGGAAAACAGTATACAATCACTACAATAAGGTATATAAAAAAGAAAGGATAAAAACTTAATTGCGATATAAATTTTATAATCTTTGTACTTTCATATTTCAATGGTGAAAGAGCATTGGGACTACATGGTACTTAAGTATTATAAAAAACTGAGAAGAGAACAAAGCATCATTCTCATTTATTTGGAAAAGTGATTGCACTAGTCTATTCAAGACATCCAAGTTGTTTTTTTTTTTGTTGTTCCTTTTTTGATTTTGTTTCTTGTTCATTATCTTGGCCAAATGATCATCAATAATTTATTAAAATAATTTCTTAGGAAATTGAGAATTCTGGGTATTTCTTATGGACTTAGACTATAAACTATTATCTGCTCTTACT
This sequence comes from Gracilinanus agilis, assembly GCF_016433145.1. Taxonomy (NCBI): domain Eukaryota; kingdom Metazoa; phylum Chordata; class Mammalia; order Didelphimorphia; family Didelphidae; genus Gracilinanus; species Gracilinanus agilis. Next base: position 502,930,805 of record NC_058130.1, read on the forward strand.
GTATTTAAAAAAAGTCTTAGGATTGTTTCTTTTTTTTTTTTTAATACGAATTTTAAGATATACTAGTAGAAAGAGTACTGTGCTTGAAATCAGGAAGACTCATCTTCATGAATTAAAATTTGGCCTAAGACTCTTACTAACTGTATGACCCTGAAAGTGTCACATAACCCTATTTGCTTCAGTTCCTCATTTGCAAAAAAAGAGCTGGAAATAAGGAAATGGCAAACCATGTTAGTATTTTTGCCAGGAAAACCCCAAATGGGGTTATGAAGAGGTTGTAATTACTGAGCAACAAAAGGAGATATATTGTTCTCTCTTGCCTTTCCTTAAAAAAGAAAAACAGTTAAACAAAACCAACCAATGAAATGACCTTGTCTGCCAATGTACACGGCATTCTGTATCTATGTTCCCGTATCTCTCTAATAAAGGTTGAAGATTCTCTGGTGCCTAGATTGGTCATTATCATTAATCAGAGTTCATCCTTGATATTATTGTAATTGTTTTGCATGTTGTGCTCCCCTTTCTGCTTTCTTTACTAAATTAATCAACAAGCATTTATTAAATGCCTACTGTATGCTAGGCACTGGAATTCTAAAGACAGATATACATGTACTTTTTACTATATTACATTCTACCCAGTCCTCTGGATTTTGAAATTATTGGAAAGACCTGCTTCATTCAATTTAATTTAACAATCATTAAACCTCTACCATGTGCAAAGGCACCATGATAGAAGTCAGATTTATTCAAAAGAAAAAATTGAAAGTTATGTGACATTTGAAAATATAATACTGTAGCTTGGCATTTGCTACCTCTAATGTTAAGATCACTGTTATACTCTTATTTTCCCAAAATATGGGAATATGGAAATATGGGACAATAGTAATAACTGACTTTTAAAAATTTATTTTGATATCTTGTTTTTACATTATTTTTATCTCCAAAGATGTCTCTCTTGCCTTCCTCAGTGAATCATTGCTGATAACAAAGATTGAAATAAAGGAAAAAATAGATGGATCAGTGAAACTATATAGCTATGTATTAATTTCATCTGACAGTGTATGCAATGGCTCACACCAATAGACCCCTGTCTCTGCAAAGACTAGATGAGGGTGCCTTTTCTCAACTCTTCTTTGGTCAGCCTTGGTTACTCCTATTATAGATTCATAAAGTTTTCTTTTTTCCCCTTTTCCCCCCATGCACCTTACTGTAGTCATTTAACATACTATTTTCATAGTTTTGTTTATACCATGCTGTCAGATAATATAAGTATTATTGTGTTTTTCTGAATTATACCTACTTGAGTTTTTATTACAGAACTATTTTGTTGCATTCATGTACCACTACTTCTTTTCTTTTTAAATCTTTACCTTCTGTTTTAGAATTTATACAAACATCAGTTTGAAGGCGGAAGAGTGGTAAAAGCTAGGCAAATGGGGTTAAATGACTTGCCCAGGCTCTGAGATCAAATTTGAACCAAGGCCCTCCTGACTCCAGGCCTGATGCTCTATCCACTGAGCCACCTAGCTCCCCCTTCCACTGCTTGTTTAGTCATTCACCAAATGATAGACATCTACTTTGTTTCCCATTCTCTACCATAAAAAGAGTTGCTATGAATATTTTGGTGCATATGGGCTTCTTTCTGTATTTATTGAACTTATATACATAAACATATGCAAGCATGACATAGTTATATATATATGCATATATATATAAATATAAACTTTTTGTCAAATGATACCTTTTCTAATGCAGATTGGGGAGGAAGAAAGGGAGATATCCGGGAATTTTAATGTAATAAACAAATAAGTAAATGAAGTATTTAAAAACAAACAAACAAACAAATTCTTAACCTTTACCTCCAAACTGATTTCCCTGTTTGAGAAGAAAATGAGATCTCTTGAAATCTCTCTATACTCTGGTTTATTTGGGACAGAGTAGAAGGCATCATCTAAGAAGGAGTACAAATAGTGAAAAGTTTTGAGGAGGTGGGGAGGAGAGAGAATATAGACTGGGAGAAAGGGAAGAAGAATCAGGCTGTTGTCAACTCCTCTGAACATATTCTAAATTCACAGCTTATTGGGGAGCTCCCTGTGAAGACACATTAAAGTCTTTACACTTCTCTCCATTCCTTTATTTTTCTTCCTTCAATGTTCAACATTCCATCTCCTGCTTGCATGACTTTGCATAATCTGTCTCATATGCCTGGGATGTGCTTCCTTCTTCCTTTTACCGTATGGAACCCCTACTCTAGTTCCTTTTCTTAGACCCCTCCTCAGTTCAGTTTAAGCTTTACCTCTTCCAAGAATCTTCCTGATTCTCTTAGTTGTTAGTGCCCTGCCCCAAACCATTGTGCGTTTTTGGGGTATATACCATATGTTTGCTTATCTGTGAATATGATATATCTCGGTCCAGGGATTCTTAATCTTTTTGTGTGTGTCTATATTGCAGTGGATAGAACCCCAGACTTGGATTCAGGAAGATCTGAGTTAAAATCCAATTCAATTAGCATCTGTCTCAGTTTCCTCAGCTATAAAAAGGGGGATAATAATAGCACCTATCTTTCAGGGGTTTTGCAAGGACCAAGCGAAATAATGTTTGCATTTAATCCAGTGCCTGGCACACAGCGAATGCTCAATAAATGCTTGTTCCCCTTCCCCCATCCCTGCCATGGACTACTCTGGTAATTTGATGAAGCCTGTAGATTTTTTCTCCGTATCATGCATGTTTAAAAAAATTCATAATCAAAGGAACTACTGAATTGTAATTAGTTAGTAGAAATAAAGATGTAATTCTTTTTTTAGCATCCAAAAACATAGCTCCCCAATACCTGAAATGTATCCACAGACCCCTTTGTGCTACTTCAGGCCCAGGTTAAGAACTTTCACCCTAGTAGAATGCAAAGTAACGATATCCTTGTGGACAATATGCCTGTGATGTTGATTGTTTAATTGAATATAATCAAGTGGATTTCTAACTCTTGCATGCTTGGGTTTAAAAAGTATTAATAGATTAAAATCAGCCTAGTGTGAAGTGTCATGCCATGCCATAGGGCCGGAGTATTAAATCCAGTTCTGGGGAACCTACCGGACAATAATTTTAGCAACTCATTTGATCTTAAATTATTAGAGCCAGAAGAGATCTCAACATTCACACAATTGAATATTAACTCTGCAACTTACCTTATTACCTATATGACTGAGTTTTCTGATCTTTAGTTTCTTCATCTATAAAATGAGGGCCTCTGACTAGATATTCTTTAAGGTAGCTTAACTACATTTTGCAAACGAGAAAACTGAGACTCAGAGACATTTTGTTTTGCCTAAGGTTAAAAAGCAGATTTGGGACTAATATTCATTTTTTCTGGATAGTTCCCAGTAGTCTTTCCATCATACCTTGCCATTGGCAAATTAAATGGTGTCCAGATTTGAGTGAATAGAATGCAAAAGGATCTGAAAACTGTCATATGTTAAATGATCAAAGAAACTATGCATGTTTAACTGGAAAAGAGAAAACTGAGAGCTACATGATGTCTGTCAACATGTAATCTTGGGAGAGTTTTATGTTTGTCTTTATGTTTTTGTTTCTTAGCATATTGTCGTGTGCATATTAAGTACTTAATGTATGTGTGTTCATAAGATCATAGGTTAAATATAGATAGGATTATAAATTTAGAAAAGATTGCTTTGCCTAGATGAGAAAACAGGCCTAGAAAGGTTAATTGACCAAGATCATACAAGTAAACAACACAGCCAGGATATAAATGCAAATCATCTGAATGCAACTCAATCATCTTTTCTTTGTACCATGTTGCGTCCTTATATGGAATTGGATTGTTGGATTTAAGGATTTTTGTGGAAGAGGGATAAGATTCATTATGGTTATGCCCTCAGGATAAATAGGTAGATACTGTAGAGAAGTAAATTTCAGATGAGTTTGAAGAAAAATTTTCCAATAGTTCTAGCTTTACAAAAATGCAATGAGGTCTGTCTTATGGTAGTGAGTCCTCTGTCATTTTAGGTGGTAGTTATTATTTGTTCTTTGTTTTTCAAAGAGGACCAGTGACATCCTTGGGTGCTGTTTAGACTTGTGTATAGACTTGCATTTAAGCGAGGCATCATTACACAAAGTCATCTGCCTCACTCTCTCTTCCAGCCATCCAAATTCAGGGGCAAGGCAAAAGTCAGGACTTTTATGATGATGATCTGGGCTGCCATAGGTGACCTTGGCATTTTTGATATTTGATGCTCCACAGTGCCTGCTTCAGCCGTTTTCATGGCTGTTGGAACAGATTGTTCTTATCCACCCATTCCACCAGGGGTGGTCTTCAAATGTTTGGGGTACACCTCTCTAAAACTCACTGATAGGTTTACCTTCTACCTGTTACCATCAACTTGGTTTAACCCATCTACCAAGATGGGCTAAAATAAAGGGTGGCCCCATTGTGCCTGCTACAGTTTCTTAGAGTCACAGGTGAGAGTTGATTGCCAGGCAGACACACAAGAGGTGAATGAGCAGCCCTCACCCCAGAGATGCTATCCTAAGAGATGCTTAGACTGTTGTTCGCACAATCACAAAGGCTAGATAGTTACTCTTAGGTATATGTTGCAGGCAATTATTAGAGCAGTTAGTGGAGGTGGTCTAGATGACCTTTTCATATCTCTTCCAAATATAAAGTTCTGTATTTCAAAGATGTTCAAATACTATCATCTCCTATAGGCGTAGCCCAATGGGGATTCAAGGAAAAGGATCATTTTTTTCTCTACTTGGTGCTGCTTTGTACTCAGCCCTGGCCCTAGCCAACACATCGCCTAAGGTGATCAGCCCTTTAGAAATATATAGATTTGCATGTGTTCTATGTGGGAGGGTATCACCATCAGTGTAGGTGGTAAATGATAAATTCAGTTGTGTGGGAAACCTTACATAAGTGTTCCCCTCCCCATTTTCTCCATAGAAACATAAGAATGTGGCCGCTGGTTTATGGAGTGGGGAATATCCATTAGTCTCTGGTGGCTTGAGCCAACATAAATGATTCTTTAGAGCAGCGAGATGGAAAACTAGAAATCTAACTAACTGTATTCTGGCCAAGGACTAGGCTTCCCCTGATAATTAACGTATGAGGTGTGAACATTGCTCTTTGTAATGTCTCCTGGCCTCCTTACACCATGTAGCTTGTTGGAGGCAAGTGATGACTGCTTGTTTATCTGAAAATCTGAAAGTTTGTCTTGGTCCTAGCTTTACACCTCATTGCTCCTCCATCTCTTTTTCAAATCCCATTTAGAAGATGTTTAGGTATTTCTCCCTTGCCCATCTCTCTTAATTTTACTCAGTTTGTGTGGATAGTTTTGTGACTCAGCGCGTTGCAGTATTCAGTACTCTTTTGATTCTTTTGTTACTTAGGGCTTGTTATCAAGTTCCTGAAAATCTGGTCTATGAAGCTCTGCCTAGACCTTTAGAATATAGTGGTCTAGACTGGGGATGGAGGTAGGTAAAGTATTTCCCAGAATGTGTCAGACATACTTGCATGTATTTTTCAGTCTGTGTATTAAGCTACTGTTTCCATTTCCAAACATTCATTATTGAAGAAAAGGCACAGAAGTAGCATGATATTTAATAGTTACCCTAAAGTAGGGATCCCCAGCTTCTTTTTAAAAAATCCTTTAACATTTTTGCAACCCAGTGGAATTGCTTGTTGGCTCTGGGAGCGGGGGGAAGGAAAAAAGGAGGGAAAGAAAATGAATCATATAAACATGGAAAAATATTTAAAAATAAAAATGAAAAAATCCTTAACTTCTGTTTGAGAATAGATACTAAGAGTTGGTTCCAAGGCAGAAGATCAGCAAGGGCTAGGCAATGGGGGGGGTCAAGTGATTTGCCCAGGTTCACATAACTAGAAAGTGTCCCGGGGCACATTTGGACCTTGGACCTCTCATCTCTAGCCCCGACTTTCTATCACTGAACCACCTAATTGCCTCCTTTAGCTTCTTTTAATTTGAGATGGGGTGGGGAAAATACTCTGTTTCTCACCTGAAACTGTGATTAACAGAGTATGGAATTGTAATTGAAATTGTATCTGTGTTGGGGGATGATGATGTGAAAGTGTATAATATATATGTAAGTATTTATATGTAATACTTCGATATTTTGCCAGTAAGCAGCAGAGAAGACAGCATAGAGGGTAAAGAACCTTCTTGGAGTCAGAAAGTTTCATCTTCATGAGTTCATATCTGGCCTCAAGATATTTCCTAAATGTGTGACCCTGGACAAATTATGTAATTTTGTTTGCCTCAGTTTCTTTATCTATAAAATGAGCTAGAGGAGGAAGTGGCAATCCCTCCTAGTATTTCTGCCAAGAAAACCCCAAATAGATTCATGAAGAGTCAGACATGACTGAGAGGAACAGCAAAGTAGAAGAGAGGGATCCATACTTGTACCTGGGATCTTACACAGTCATAATCCAAAGGTAGCCATCTAGTCTAATCCATATCTATATGAGAATCTTCTCTGCAATAGCAATAGCCAATCTACATCCGCCTGGAGCTTGTTCAGCATCTCCCTCACTCTAACAAAAATATTCAAGTGATGTAGGGAGGGGAGCAGGCCAGAAGTCTGAGAATAGCCCTTTGCTCTAGCCAGAAGACATTTGAAATACTAGCAGCCACAGCTCCCAGATTTCCTTCTTATAGACTTGGACTTTTCAAATTATATTAAGCCATAGGGAAGAGATATAGTCTATTGTTTCACTCTGTTTCCCCAGTATTTCAATTCTGTGACCAACCATGTAAAAGGAGTAGGGTTTGAGGGGTCAATCTATGATTAGCTGTTTGCAATCAACTTGTTGGGTGCCCCTGTCTTAAAGTCCTTAACTTACATTGGAAAGTAGCTTATCCATTCGGTAGGTTGGATCAATCAATTGACCAATAACCATTATATCAGGTACTATGCTATGGATACAAAGAGAAAAATGAAACAGTCCTTGCCCTTAGGGAGATTATAGTCTATGAGATGAGACAGCATGTGCACACAGAAGTTCACATAAAATAGATATCAAAAAATGCAAGATAAATTTGGAGAGGCATGAGCCATTGGGAGGGCGATCTAGAAAGAAATTTGTGAGCTTTGAGGGAAACTAGGGATTCTAAAAGATGGAGGTGAGGTGAGAGTATCTTGTAGGCATGGAGGAAAGCCTGTGCAAAGACACAGAGATGAGAAATGGAGTATCATATGGAAGAAAATTGCAAGAAGGCCAGCTTAGCTGGATCTGAGTGTGTGTAGAAATGTACAATAAAAATCTGGTTCAATACATGGAGAGGTGTTATCCCACATAAACTTAGCCTTTGCCCAAGTCACAAACTTATAAACGTTAGAAGTATTTTTCAAGGAGCCTATTGTCCCTGCAGATAATCTTTTTCATTTCAGGAGCCACTGGGATGGTTAAATCTCCATAGAGGATAGCAGGTAAATCAAGACACAGAAGTGGGAGTGTGATTTTTCCCCTGCCTGTGAGTGGGCTGGGAATTTCAGTTTCTGGGCTACCTTCAAACTTTGTGAATGCCAACATGTTTGTCTGTATTATTCTTGGCAATATTGGTCCTGGAAAGTGTTTCTTGGATAGATGTTGCATTGCAGAAACTGTGGATTCGTGGCCAAGGTGACACCATTCCAAAGGAGCTCTGCCTTACAGTGGCAGGCTTTCTGGGAAATTGGTTCTGTGCCATTGTGCACCTGGGGGGAGGTAACATTGTTTCTAGTGGGGGCCTTTCGGGAAGAACTAGTGAAAAACAATTTTAATAACAAGAGAGAAGAGTTATCGGCAACTCTTCTCCTTCATTCCACTACCACCCAAGAGTGAATTTTCCTTACATTAAGATTTTAAGTTATATATTTCCCCCCACTTATTTAAGCCATTACAGCAAGGCATCACTTTAAGGTTGGCCAGAGCAGTTGAATGAGATTATAGTTATATACTAGATTATGAACTCTGTGAAGGCAGGGACTATGGATAAATTTTTTGTCATTTTTCTCAGGGGCTAGATAGTGTTCCATACAAAATAAGTGTTTAACAGATTTTTTAAAAATTGAATTATATATAATTATATAAAGTATATCAAATATGTTCATTCTCAATATGTTAGGGTTAATTTTTGTGGGAGGGAATATATATATATATATATATACTCCGATTACTCAAAACTCTTGTTCCCAAGCTCTCACTATTGTGCTTCCCATTTAACAGCTCAACTAAGATGACACCATTAACTCTTAATAAAAAACATTTACTAAGCAGAAGGCAAAGTAATAATAATATGTAACAATCCACCCATAAATCTGGGACATACTCTACTACATATACATACAGTTTCTAAGGGAGCAAGTAGACACAAACTTATAGGACCATAACAGGTAGCAACATGAATAAGGGACATGGTTAGAAGGGGAAGAGAGAAGAACTAGAATAAATCTCCTCCCTCTTTCATATAATCCTTTGATTTCAGTAAGTCTGGGGCAACTCAGAACCTTGAACTTTAGTCCCAATGCCTCTTTTCTCCTTCAGGCAGTCTACACTAGAGTTCTCTGGTAGGCAGAGCTGCTTCTCTTCTGATACTCATCTTCTAAGCTTATGAATTAATAAACATCTCTTTCAGCATAACAGAAAACACTAATTCTTGGGTCAAAAGAGAATTTCCAGGTCTGTTCCCTTGGCTGGGCTCTAATTACTCTTAGGCAGTAGATGTTAGTGTTGGGAGAGCAAAGGTAGAACATTTTTCTCCACCCAACTGTTATTCCATATACCAAGGTTTTCCTTTCTATGATAAACTTTTCCAAGCAGTGACCAAGCATCTGACTTTTTCCTTCCATCTGCTCTTCTATACAACAAAGTGTTTTTCCTCTAATCAGCTCCTTCTAGCAGCAGGTGGCAATGCAGACTCTGAGGTCTGGTGGTGGGACCTAACTTAAGGTTACTTTTTGAATCTATTTAGACTGTAAGTTCCCTAAGGACAGGGATGTCTTATATCTTTTTTTGCATACCCAGTACTTAGCATAGTATCGGGCACATAGTAAGCACTTAATAAGTGTTATTGATTGAATGAATGATTGAATCCACCTATGACGATAACTTCTAGTCCCATTGGGAGGACTAGTCTCAACCAACACTATAGCTCCAAAGCAGGTTCTCTAATATGAAATAACCCCTCAAACTTATAGTAAGGAAGGACTATTCATATTTCTGCTAGCCAAACAACAAACAGGCACTACTCAGTTGTTCTATAGTTACAGTAGTTCTAGGTTTCAAGGTTTCCCAGGTTTTAAACTCGAAGTATCTATATTACTCATATATAATTTTTTGCTATTGTTAAGTCTTTTTAGTTGTATCCACCTCTACATGACCCCATTTAGGATTTTCTTGGCAAAGATATGGGAGTGGTTTGCCATTTCCTTTGAAGTGTCTGAGGCCAGATTTGAACTCAGGTCTTTCTGAGTCCAGGAAGTTGCTCTATCCACTGTGCCACCTATCTATATGTCAATTAGATGCTGGAAAATAGTTAGCAGTGTTCTGATGAATGTTAGCAAGTATCTCTGGGGAAAAATGTATGTACGACACACTTTTAAGTTTAATCCTTCTACATTAGTAACATTATCTCTATCACTTTTGTAAGTTTACACAACCAACAACAAAAAATCAAGTGCTGCTTTTTAATTTGCCAATTTTTTCTGAGGTATAAATGCTCACACTGAAAATTTAACAATTGGCACTCAGAGTTGATTTCTACTGGTTAAGCAAACCTTTGGAAATAAGACAGTTTAGCCATCATTTCCCTGAATTCTTACTTTTCCTCTGTGGACCTGCTTCTTCAGTGTTTCTCATTCCACGGTGCCCCATTTCAAACAGTAAAATTGTCTCTCTCAAAAAAAGGGTACCATCTTGCAAAGAAATGAATTTTTCTTTGAATCACCTCAGTTTAATTAAAAATATGTTTATCAAGCATCTCTTGGATGCAAGGCACTGACAACATATTAGAAAAACAAACAAACCCCAAAGCCATTCTCTTCCCTCAAAGAGCATGCATTTTACCAGGGAAAGAAAAACAACATATAAACAGATAAGCTTATCCATGGCTAGAGTAATATATTCATGGTGAGATAGTAGGAGAAAGTGCATTAATAGCCAAGAGGATTGGGAAAGATTTCCTATAGGAAATGATACATGAATTGGAACTCAAAGGATACTAAGTGGTAGGAGGAAAAGAAGTGAAGATGAAGTAAATTCTAGTAATGAGGGGATAGTCTGTGTTAAAACAGTGATGGGAGTAGTGAGAGTGTTTACCCCAGGACCCTCCCACAACTTGCAGAGTGGGTCTTCTAGGGAGTGGGTTTCCCAGGTTTAGGCTACTCTGTAGATCTATGTTCCCTAAAATTAGTTCATGACCTCGTACTTATGTGTTTATATTTAATAGTCAGCGAGAGGCACAATTAGTTCAAAGCAAAAGCATTTATTAAAATAGTAAGAAAAGTGGCAACAAAATATTTCTCTGAGAAATCTAAGTTGCATTCTCCCCAAAATACATATAATATCAATGGGAAACACCAACACCTAAGAAAGGTACGTGAAGAGACACACCCAAAGGAAATGTGTGATGTGGGCATACACATGGAAGGGACATTTACATATACATATTGACATCAGAATGTACACTTGTACTTTTTTTTGTATATAAAACTGCAAATCTCTTATTATGCACAACTTACTTTTCTATTGAAATATATAAATTCAACATGTAATTTTCTTTTTAAAAATATTTATTTTTTTGGTTATATTTTGAGTGCCAAGCTGTTTCCCTCCCACCCTCCCAAACTACACTAGAGAAGGCCAACATTTGACACAGATAGATGTGTGAAACTATACAATATATAGTCCCATATATCACTTCTTTTTCTGGACATGGATAGCATCTTCCTTCATAGATCCTTTGTAGTTGATTTGAATATTCATATAATTCAGAATAGTTTAGTCATTCACAGTTACTCTTTGAACAATATTGCTGTTACTATATACAATGTTCTCTTGATTCTGCTCATTTCAGTCTTCATTATTTCATGCAAGTCTTCCAGTATTCTTCTAAAAACCAACCAGCTTAACATATCCAATATAACAACTCGTTCAACCATTCCCCATTTGATGGGCATCCCCTCAGTTTCCTGTTCTTTGTCACCACCGTAGAGAACTACTTTGAATATTTTAGAACATATAGGTTCTTTTGCTTTTTCCCTGATCATCTTGGGAAACAGACCTAGTATTACTGAGTTGAAGGGTATAAACAGTCTTATAACTCTTTGGAATATTTACAGTTTACTTTCCAAAAGGGATGGATCAGTTCATAGTTCTGCAAACAGTGCTTTAGTATCCCAATTTTTCCAATTCCATCCAACATTTGTCATTTCCCTAATTTATTATTGTAATCTATTTCATAGGTGTGAGATGGTTTTTAAAGTTGCTTTAATTTGCATTGTGATCAATAATGACTTAAAGCATTTTTTCATTTGAATATATATTCCTTTGATTTCTTCTTCTCAAAACCACCTGTTCATATCCTACACATAGACTTCCTACTGATATCAATCTTGTCTCTGTTGTTTCTAGCTCCTTCCTGGGCTAAAGTCCTTGGCATTTATTGTAATTTTTTTGCTTGGGGTTTGCTTTTCTTTATTTTGTTTTTGCTTTAGGCTCTCTTGGTTGATTAAAAAAAGGCAGAAAAAAACCTTTGTCTTTGGACCAGGAGAATATCTCTCTTGTGTAGCTATCCAGAATCTTGGCTGCTGAACTCTATTACCTTTCCCCCAGTAGGAGATTCTCAACCCCAGGTGCTCAGATCTCTTTAACAATAAACAGTATCATTCCAGTTAGCAAATGTGTCTTCAGGCTTAATTTTGACTGTGGGCTTTTATTTCTAGTAAGGCATTTGGGTCCTTCCATTAGAAATTTCATTTACTTTTATTATGAGCATTTTGTATTATTCCCCATTTTTCATATCAAAAGCTTGGTTGGTTGTTAGTTGTTGCCTTTTGTAGACAAAGAGAACTAAAATGATGTCACTTTTATGATGCCTTTTGACTATATTATGATTTGTATTTAAGTGAGGCAGAGTTGCACAAAGTTGTTGGCTTTACTCTCTCTTCCAGTCACTGAGGTACAGTGGCAAGAAAAAAGTCAAGACTACAGGTGACAGCACAGGATTCAGTGAATGATCTTGGCTTCTTTGATGTCTAACCCAGTTCTAAGTCCTCCAAAAAGTCTACTTTAGTCTCCTTCCTGGCCACTGGAACAAATTATTCTCATCCTCCCATTCTACCTGGGGAAGTCTTCATATGTCTGCGATAGCCATTCCCTTAACTCACTGATGGGCTTATGACCAGTAAGTTACCTTCAACCTAGTATAGTCCATCTGCCAGGTTTACTGATGTGTGTGGCCACTGCTCATGTTGCAGCTTCTTAGAACCACAGATGAGAACTGGGTGTCAGGGGGACACCAAAGAAGGATGAACAATCCTGAAAAGGACTTGACAAGCCTTCACGTCCCCAGTGCTAGTCCTCTCCAAACACCCCATTTACCCCTTTGAAAGCTTAAATATAAATTCAATAACTACCAAATAGCTCTGGGCTCAGGATTGTGCAATTTTTAACCTTAAATCAAAGTCTTTGTTTTTGTTACCTATTTAACTGACATAGAGGAAAACTGGTGTTCACTTTAGGTTCTCAGAGCCTACAACCCCAGAGATGCCCAAGAATTGATTTCCCTTGGTGAAATCATTCTCCCTCTCCTTGCTTGACTGAGAAGTGGTTATATTTCTCCGAAAGAGATAATTTATTATTGTGTATTCTTTGATTTACTCTAATCCATAAAAATCCCCCCATTCCTGTTTACTACTTACTTTGATAAAGATAAAGTATATTTTTGATAGTCTGTTGAATAACCAGTGTTTGGAGAGAGTTAAGCTGATAAGAGTGCTATCAGGCAAAGTGCCTTTTATTCCAAACCCTTAGACTACAAATATTTCAAATTTTTTAGAAAGTGAAGGAGTGATTGCTTAGACATTGGGTTCTTCCTGCCTGTTCTTTCCCTGCTACTCTGGTGGTGATGCTGGTGTGTTCCTCCTACTTTCTACAAAGGAAGAATTTGCAACCTTTTTCTGAAACGAGTGGACCAGATCTTATGTGCCATCCACTAGTCAAATATGTTTATATTATGTAGCCCAACCACAAATACTCTAATTGTTAAAGAAATAATTATGATGATGATGATAGATAACATTGATTTAAATTGATTGCTTAAAAAAAAAAGGACTTTTGTTCCTGGTAGAAGCATGGGAACACTATAGTGCCTTTGCAATTTCCGTAAGGCAATTCAGCCCACTTTCCTCCCATTTTATTTTGGTAATTTACTTGATGGAAAAGATTAATCATTTAAAAAAATGCCAAAACAATATTAAATCCATAGCCCAACTCAGTTATTTTATAGATGAGGAAACTGAGGCTCATGGAATGATTTGTTCAAGGTCACATAGCTAGAAAGTATCAATGTGAGATATAAACCTAAGTCCTTTGTCTTGAGTTTCATCTTTCCCTAATATACCCCACTGCCTTCTTAGATTAATTAAGCTCATAAGGATTTTTTTTTTGCATAGAATGGGATATATGTTTTCTTGTTTAGAATGGACTCAAAGGGATTAAAATTATTTTCTGTAAGTTTGCCTTACCTCCCTATAGTATCATTCAGTTCATTACCCTCAGAAGACGATGTGCCTTTCTTGGATATGAAAGCTTCTGGCTGAGGTTGAATAAGCTCCCTGTTAAGACAGATGTTTGCTCTTTACATATGTAATAGAAAATCCATTGTCTCATCAGCACCAGGCCAATGATGTGATTCAACTTAAGATACTTTGTCTCCTATGTAAACTTTTCTATTACTTTACAGATGGAATGAGGATCTTAAATTGGATCTGGGGATGATGACAGAATTTAGCTCCTACCTCATTGCTCCTGTCAGACCTTCATACCAATTATTCTAATCATGAGGGAGAAAAGTCTTCTATATCCCATCTTTTCTCTCCATCTATTCTTTTGTCTTTTTTAAAAAAAGGCCTTCCATATCTTTAAGCTTTCCTCCCCTTGCCACAAAAGGCCCATCATTCTGAATTCTACAGCAAATGTGATAAGTAAGAAGCCACTCAGGAGTTCATAATGCTTTTCCTCCTTCTCTCTCCACTTGTATGATTTGTCATTCTCTCAGAATTCCAAGATGTGTTCCATGAAGCTAATGGTAGGTCAGCCATCAACTTGATGAATTAAACGTGGGTTAGCAGATCTTTTCCCTCCCATCACCAGTTTTCAGACAGTCACAAACCAAGCATATTTCAGCAATAGCAATTTCCCAGTCTCTATCATTACATGTTCTCAGTGAATGGAGCTTCTTATTGAGCAATCTGAACAAGAGAATTAGGTCGGGCTAAAGTTTTAGTAGGGGACTAGATAGCTCATTTGATAGAGTTTGCTTCTTGCTGTCTCATGAAATCTTTAGCTCATAGTTGCCCAATTCTAATTTTTAAGAAATTATTTTCCTTCATCAGCTTTTGAGCCCCCTTTTTCATTTGGCCTGTTTCTTCTTACATTCCTTCCATTTCTCTTCCCCATTTTTCCTCTGCCTCTCTTAATTGTTTCTTGAAATCCTCTTTGAGATCTTCCCGAATCTGTGTCCAATTCATATTTTTCTTTTGGACTTTGCTTGTGTTAGCTTTGCTTTCACTGTCCCCTTCTGTGTCCGTGACTTGTTCTTTGCCTCCATAAAAGTTCTCTATAGTTAGGTGTGTTTTGGGTTATCTGCTCATTTTCTCAACCTTTTTATAGGTAGGCTCTGTTCTCTGGGAGGTTAGGGTATCCTCTTAAGCTTCAGTCCTTCCTTGATGCTACCAAGATAGTATGATGACCTGAGAGCTGGGAGCTCTGAGAGCTACCTCCCATTGCTGATTCAATTAATCTTTGAGACTGCTGATGGCTAAAATTCTCACCTCTGACTTAGGTGCAGTTGTGGCTTGATCTGGTCATGCACACAGCTGACTGCTCTGTCCTTGAGGCTCAGGAGTCCCAGCTTTGGGTCCATCGACTACCCCAAACTGAGATCTACATCCTCATCACAGGCCTTGGCTGGGACTCCTGACCTCGTTCTGGGGCCACACAGATGAGGCTGCTTCAGTACAGACTGCCCTGGGCTGGAATTCTGGACCCCACTTCAGGTTTTTTTGGAACCTCAAGGCATGTGCATCAACCTCTATCTGCCCAGGTAGGGTCTTAGCATTGGCATGTTGCCTTGGGCTCAGGTTCAGAACCTGGCACAGTAGATGTGGGGTGGGAGGATGTGACTTGCTCCTTACTCCTTGCTGGAGCAACCTGCTGGCTCTGCTCCCCTCTCACTCCAGTGCCCCAGATGTTCTTTGCCTATCTTTTAGGCTTTTCTCTTCTTGAAAGTTGCTTCACTCTGTCTTCTTGTTGGTTTTTTCGCTCTTGCACTCATTTTGTGGCATTATTTTAAGATTGGTGGGAGAAGATTCTCATGGGGCTTTTGAACTTACCTGCTTCTACTCTGCCATTGTGGCTCTGGAATCAGAAGTCTGATGATAGAAATTCTCTCATTTTCCATTTTTGTCAACTTTTCCAATGCGATGAAGAACTCTGGGATTGCTTTAATGAATGCTTTGATCATTAGTTATTTGGAACATTTTTTTCCCATGGCTACTGATAACTAAGATTTCTTCTTTTGAAAATTGCTAATTCATATCTTTTAATCATTTGTCAACTAGAGAATTACTCTTATTTGATAATAAATTTGAATTTTTCTTAAATATTTTGGAAATGAGACCTATAAACTTATTACAAATATTTTTCCTTTTGTTTCTCTTCTAATCTTAGTTGTTTGGGATTTATTTAAATAAATAAATAAATTTATTTAGTTTGCAAATTAAAGTTATGCTGTCAAAATTTTTTGTCATTCAGTTTTTTAAGTCATGTATGATCCTTTGTGACCTCTTTTGGGGTTTTCTTGGCAAAGATACTGGAGTGGTTTGATATTTCTTTCTTCAGGTCATTTTATAGATGAAGAAACTGAAGAAAAGAGGTGATGACTTGCCCAGGGTTACACAGGTGAAAAATATCTGAGGCTGGATTTGACTATGTCTTTCTGATTCCAGGATATCCACTGCGCCAGTTAGCTGCCCCTCAATTAAAATGGTCCATTTTATCTTTTGTGATCCTCTCTATACTTTGGTCATACACTCCTTGTTTATCCATAGATATGAAAAACTTTTGTTTTTCTTGCTCCTCAAATTTGTTTATAATGTGACCTTTCATATCTAAGTCATATGTCCATTTTGAGTTTATCTTGGTATTCGGCTGATCTAAAACTAATTTTTGCCAGATTGATATCCAGTTTTCCCAAAAGGTTTTGCCACACAAATCTTTACCCCAAAGCTGGGGGTCTTTCGTTAACAAACACTAGACTACTCTGTTAATTTTTTTTCTTTATAGTGTACACCTAATCTGTTTTTATTTTTAACCAATACTGGAGTAGTTTTGATTGCTGCTTTGTATTACATATTGAGGTATGGTACGTCTCCTTTTATACTTATTTTCATGATTTTCAGTGAGATTCTTTATCATTTATCCTGTAGATGAGTATTATTTTTCTAACTCTAAAAATAATGCTCTATATTTGTATGCCACAAAATAACTAAATTAAATAACATTTTCATTTTTCTATTGGCTTATTGTACCCATGAGTAATTAATGTTTAACTATTTAAGTCTCTATTTCTCTAAAGAGTGCTTTGTCCTTTGTATTCACATAGTTCCTATGTTTGTCATGATAGGTAGATTCCAAATTTTTTTTTATACATTCTGTAGTTAATTTAAGTGTATTTTCTCTGATTATATACTTGAAACTAAGATCATTGTCATTTTCCTCTTGGATATGTTAAGAGCCCTTTTAAGAAAGTTATATGTGTTGGTGGGTTAAACTAAAAGCTATTCTGAGGGTGGAATTTAGTATTCACATATCTGCAATATTTTTATGAGTTTCATGCCTATAATTTTTGGTGTACATGAATTGTTTCCTTTAAATGAATATAAAGAGTTTCATCCAGATCATAATTTCAGCAACCATCTTTGCATGGAATGATCTATGTTCCTTTCACCATCCTGGTTGCCTTCCTCTGGATCTATTCCATCTCAACTAAATCTTTCCTTAAGTGTAATGTCCAGAACTGAACATAATATTCAATAATATTCTGGTCAGGCAGAGTGGAAGTATTTACTTCCCTCAATCTAAGAAAACATTAACTTTTGCTGCTCCCATGTTACATTTGACATATTGAACTTGCTATCTATACCTTCGTCAAAGGTCTAGGTTCAAGGACAGTGGGGGCACTCCACTGGAAACTTTCTTTCAAGTTGAATTCTATGAATAACTTCTTTCTGGATTTGGTCATTCAACCATTTCTGAATCCATTGAATTGTATTTTCTGCTTACACACATCTCTTCATTTTGTGCAGCACAATAGCATTAGAGACTATGTCAAATGCTTTACTGAAATCTAAATATATCTTTAGTTACCATATTGAAAAAGTAAATGAGGTTGATCTGATGTGATTTGATGAAGCCATGCTGGCTTTTAATGATAACTGCTTCTCTTTCTAAACGTTTGTAAGTCATTTAATTGAATGTTGTCTTTTAGAATTTTGTCAGAATAGAAAGCAAACTCACTGGCTAAGAGTTTGCAAATTCTACTTCCCTTCTACCAAAGAAACTGAGATATTTGTTCTTTTCCAGTCTTATAGTCTAGCTTCCATTCTAGAGAGTATGTCAAAAATTACTTTTAACAGGGGGCAGCTGGGTAGCTCAGTGAACCAGGCCTAGAGACGGGAGGTCCTACGTTCAAATATGGCCTCAGACACTTCCCAGCTGTGTGACCCTGGGCAAGTCACTTAACCCCCATTGCCTAGCCCTTACCACTCTTCTGCCTTAGAGCCAATACACAGTATTGACTCCAATATGGAAGGTAAGGGTTTAAAAAAAATTACTTTTAACACTTCAGAATTAATCTGCTCTTTTTTTTTTTAGTACCATAATGATGAAAGACCCTAGCTGGGTCTATTGACTTGAACATACTGAGGGCAGTCTTGAGTTTTTATTGCTTGTTAGTTTTTTAGTCTTTCCCAATACAAAGATCATTCTGTTTGAAAGAGAAAACAGGAACAAAATGACACTTGAATATTTCAGTCTCCTCAGTGATCTCTGTTACTATCATGTTACTCCTCTTAAACAATGGATTTCTTCTTCGATCTACCTCTTGACCCAGTATAGCTACCTTCCCCTCTTTGTCGTCCTTAGCATTCATAGCTGTCCTTAATTCATTTCAGTCTTTAGACACAATTTTTATAGGACTGTGATACTTTTTTGTATTCATCCTCAGGATTTTGCTCTTCCATTCACCTTCTGTTGAGTTTTTGTCATCCTTCATTTTCAAAAAGGACCAATGATATCACAAGGTGATGTCTTGACTCACTCATGAATTGGATTTAAGTGAGGCAGAGTTTCATAAAGTCATCAACTTCTCTCTTTCTTCCAGAGCCAATTAAGTCCAGTGACAAAAGTCAAGATGACTTTAGATGGCCTGGGACTCAGTGGAAGACTCTGGCATCTTTGATGTCTAACCAAATGCTAAATGCTCCACAGCTCCTGCTTCAGCTGCCTTAATGGCCACTGGAACAGATTATTCTCCTCTATTTCATTAGGGAAGTTCTTCACATGGTTTTGGTAGACATTCACTTAACTCACCAATGGTTTTGATAGTCCTATCAGTTACCCCTAACTTAGTTTAACACATTTGTGTATATTACAATTATTTTATTATAAACATGACTACCAGAAAAACAGTGAATTAAATATGCAAGATAACAATAGTAATAGTAACTAACAAATAGATAGTGCTTTAAGGTTCATGAAAGGCAGTGCATATGTAATTGTATATGGTACTTTGAGAAAACATACATATAAAATAGCATCTTATAAAAACCTTTAGTATTTAACAAATTAGACCTACTTTTCCTTTCTTCTTTTCTCTTAACTTTTCTCTCTCCCTCCCTTTTCCCCCTCTCTTTCACTCTATTTCTCCTTTCCTTCCTTTTTCTCATTCCATCCCTTTTTCTCTTTTCCTTCCTTTCTTTCTTTCTCTTTGCGTTGTTTCTCTGCCTTTGCCTCTATGTCTCTATTTCTGTGTTTGTGTTTCTATCTCTGTCTCTGTTCCTTTCTATAACTCTGTCTGCTTCAGAAATTCATTCTGTGAAGTTCCCATCATTTTGAGGCTAACTTCTACAAAATACTGAAATTGCTTTCCTCAGATCTAGGATACATGCCACATGCCTGATTTCCCTTACCTCCCTTGTCATTTGATAATATGTCTTAGCAGAGAGTTCACATATGTTTATCAGTTTAAGAATTCATAACATACTTTTTTTTACATCATGCTACATTAGTGCTTATGTTATTGAAAATCCATTGACAGAAAAAAATAATTTATTCAAAAGAGCTCAGTCAGAAAATGGAGGCTTACAACAAAATGGAGGTAGTTATGATGAGTTGACAAATATGCTTACTCTCTTATTAGAGTAACAAAACTTCCATTATTCTCATTACAACTCCTCAAAATACATTTTTTCCTTTCAGGCTCAATTCAAGTAATGTCTCTAGGAAGACTTTCCTATTCTTTCTACTCCTTTCTCAAGTCAAAGCAATCTCTTAATTTTCATATTTGTGAAAATGTTTCTTTTCCTCCATCACACTCAACCCTGTATATTTATTTATTTGTATGAATAATATATCTTCCTGTATTCCTCTTTGGATGTAATCCTCTTAATGACCTACCTGGCTTCCTTTCAGTCCTAACTAAAAATCCTACCTTCTACAGAGATTCTTCCCCAATCCCTCTTTTAATTATTTCCTATTTATTCTGTATATAACTTGTTTTTATATATTTTCTTGCATGTTGTATCCTTCCCCATTAGACTGTATGCTCCTTGAGGACTTTTGCCTCTTTTAAAAAAGGGACAGTATCTAGCATACTGGGCCTGACACATAGTAGGCACTTAAGACATATTAATTGATTGACTATATCCAGCTCTTTAGGGACATGGACCAGGTAATTTTTCATTGTTGTATCTTCAGTATTTTGAACATTGCCTAAGAAGTGATGAACCCTTATTGAATTGAATTGAATTGAATTGAATGTGGAATCAACCTGGTATCTGAAGGGGGATCTATTTTTACTTGCTATTAAATTCCACATCAATTCAATGTTTAAAAAACTCCTATCCTCAACACTTTTTATCTGAAATGTTCCATTTCTTATTTCACTGCTTAATGGAGGATATTATTGGGATGGGATAATGTGACCTAATGAACTTCCAGGACTTGGAATTTCTCTCTGCAGTTTAAGATTCTTCTTCCATGTAGCACTCATCACCCCTGACTAATTTATTTTGCATTGTATACAGAAGATCCATACTCAGAATTTCAAAGCCCTAAACAATAAATGAAATAAACTAGTTTGTATGGCTTGATGTGGGGCTTTATGGTTCACAATGGCCAGGCGCTTGCTTATTGCAGGCTCATTCATTTCTCTTATGTTTGAAAACTTAGCCCTGAATTGCCTGTAATGTAAGATGCTCATGTAATATTGAGGTTGTCGCTCACTGTACCATCACTGATGTGCAACATTCCGACCAAATGACTAACTTTGCAAATAGACTATTTATGCCGAGTAGGAGCAAAGCTTCTCCACCAAAGTACATTTTTAATGATCGACTTTAAGAGTAAGTGGGCTGAGAAGTAGCTACCCAGCAGTCTGATTGGCTGGCACCAATGCCACTTCCCATAATTACCCAATAAACCATAAGGGCTTCTTTGGCACATTTATTCATGTCTGTCATGTCCGACCAGCTGCCACCCAGCATTCTAGGTCCACTTCTGATACTGTCTTTAAAATCTTTGTGGAGAAACCTGACAACTACGTGCCATGAAGAACATAGCCTGATGAGATGGGTTTTTTATTTTTGACATTTTCCCCCAACCACTAAAATTATGAGTTGAACTAAGTAATTTCTATCCATTAACCCCCCTTACACAACAATTCATGCACAACAAAAATTATGGACATAAAACTATGGCAAAGACATACCAAATTCCAACCTATAACTGGCTCTCTAAGATATCTAGCCAAAGCATGAAACTAAAAAATAAGCTAATATGCCCTAGAAGTCAGCAAATGATAATCTGCTCAGTTTCTGTGGAGAAATGCAAAAAAAAATCCAAGGATATAGGAAAGCATCTTAGACTGTGAACTGTTCTCAGAGGAAGTTGATGCAAATGTATTTGCAGAATGAAGACACAAAAGGACCCTATAATTGCCTTAATCTTTCTTTCTTTTTCTTTTCTTAAAAAAATAACTCTTTACCTTTCATCTTAGAATCAATACTGTATATTTGTTTCAAGGCAGAAGTGCAGTAAGGATGAGGCTAAATGACTTGTCTAGGACCATACAGCTGGGAAGTATCTGTAGTCAAATTTGAATCCAGGACCTCTGATCTCTAGGTTTGGCTCCCAATCTCCTGAGCAACCTAGCTGTCCCCCTCCCCCCGCTGTCTTAATATTTCTGATGTTTGCTTGCTTAAATGGAGATTTGAATGACTGGTATACAAACTTACGCATAATAGTTTTTTTTAGAACAGACCATTGGATCTTGGAAGTAAAGCTGGGAGAGACTTGAGAGTTCATCCCTTCTTCCTAATACCTCCCCCCATTTCATTTTATAGAATCAGAAAAGTTATGTGACTCACTCAAAGTCTCATGGAGCCAGGATTTGAATTTGGATTACCTGATCGGGTTACCTCCAAATTTAGTGCTCTTTCTTTAGTGAATCATGATAAAATAGTTGCTAAAATAAGTTTAGGACCTAATGATGACAGCTTGAAAATGGCAGGAGTAGAGTTGGAATATGGTACTTGAGAATCTTCAGAACTGATGTAGCTTCTTGATTCTTCAACTTCTCCTTAAATCTAGTTAGTTTAAACCAATTGAATCATCAGAGAGCATCCTGGAATTGTAGATTTAGAGCTGGAAGGGACTTTAGACATCATATAGTTCAGTCTTTTTATTGAGAAAACTGTTTACTTTGGGATCCTTGGATAAGTGGCATTGTACACCATCAGGATAAAGTACTCCAGTTCTTCATCAACCTGTCTTATATCGCTATTGTAAGAGGGAGACATTGACTCTGTAGTAAATTAAAAGACAATTTAGTTTTGTTTGGGGTTTGGCTACATGGAGACAATAGCAATAGAAACACAGCAATTTGGGCTTCCTCACATACACACTCAGCTGTGTTTATTATTGCACAACCCAAGCCTCAGCTGTGATTGTCAGAGTCTGGAGATGGAGTAGATGGGGTGAATCAGGGGGTTTGTGGACTCCCCTTAAAGGGTGTCTGTATTTTTTGCTCAGATCTTCTCAGTGAGGTGATGTAGCATCTTAGATAACACATGGATGATTGTTGACATCTGGAACAACTTGAATTATTTTTTCCTGTCTGTTTCCACTGGCTTGTCTCTGCTTGTCACACTTTCCACACTATATTATAATATAATGAAATCCTATTTGGGGTGTTGGCCTCCTGAGCAAATCAACAGTGGAAAGTGTATTGGGAGACTAAAAAGAACCAACTCCCACCATCTGTGGATGATTTGACAATTTCAGCCAAAAAGAATTACTTCCATTTTTGAAGAGATTGTGAGATCCTGACTGCCACTGGATGAACAATTTGAATAGCCCTGGACCACGTTCTCTCTATATCCACACGGACCCCCAATTCAATGATATTTTTTCAATAGCACACCAGGATCTATAGAGATGAGAATATTGGCAATGGGCTAACACATAACAGAAGAAATTAAATGTGCTTGACAGTAATTGCCTGAAGAAAATTCAGGAGATGCGATAGCAGCAACAGAGCACAAACAAAATAACATGATTAAGAACACATTAGCCATATGTCTCTATTATATTGAGAAAACCACAAAAGGAATAACTGGGTGGTGACCTTGACCTAAAACTTCAAGGCAATTGACTAGGGCCATAACCACTCTGGGGAATTTGGGAGAGCTGCCCATTTATAGAAGTACAGACTTCAGTTGGAAGTTTCCCTTCCAATTGACTTAATTTTTATGTGACCCATAACTATTTATAGGACTCAATGGGCAAGGAATTCTTGCATATAGTCCTGTTATTAGACTGGAACTGGAGAGTACCAGAAGGGAGAAGAAATTAGAAATAAGAATTTGACTGTGTGACCCTGGGCAAGTCACTTGACCCCCATTTCCCACCCTTACCACTCTTAAACCTATGAGCCAATACACAGAAGTTAAGGGTTAAAAAAAAGAATTCAAGGATAATAAGAATTGATGCTGTACATTAATTACAGGTGATAAGACCTGGGTAAATACATACTAACGTTAGTATAAAATACTTCTAAAATGGATTCAGCATCCTGAGAACTAAATGAAGCTAAGAACATAGGTCTCAAACTGAATTTATTTTCTACACAAATGTATAATGAGGTGTCTATATACATATCACCAAATATTTCTATGCTAATATACTTTTTTATGGCGGTAGGAGTTGGGGTCACAGAAGGCATAGAGGAGTCTTGATTTGTGATTTCACTGGTGTAAGAGCAATTACTGACATAGAAATTCCTTTCATTGGTGTATCTCTGCAAGTAATTTGTAACTCACCAGCTTAGAGAGCTTCCTAGAGACCTAGATGACTCCACACAACTAGTGGATGTGATAGAGGTTAAGTGATTTGCTTAGGGTCACATAGCCATTATGTGTCAGAGGTGAGGCTTGGACATAAGCGACCCCGATTCTGAGGCAGGTTTTCTATCCTATAGACCACACTGTCTCTCATCTCTCTATATATAGATATCTATTAATTAATCACAATATAAATATATTAAGACCCTGTGATGTGTCAGGGACTGAATGAAACCACATACTCACACATTTGTGTGAATGTATATATTTATTATATTTTGACATAAATTTTATTTCCATAAACATTTATTTTATACATGTTAATATATTTATTTATATACATTTATCTGTGTGTATGTATTTATGTAATAGTTTTGATCTGGACTTTAAATTTCATTAATTTAAGGATTTCCTGGGAAGGAAATCCCTCCTAACTTGATATCATTAACTTATTTGCAACTCATAGTCTTAAAGAATTATTTGGCCTTTGGAGAAATGAAGTATTTTGCCCAGAGTTGCATGTTTCAGAGCTGAAACTTGATACCAGATCTTCCTGATACCCAGATTGATCTTCTATCCACTACTAGATGCTTCTTTTAATTCATCTATTTGAATCCAGGTTCAAATCTTGGCTTATAGCATGGCTATATGATCATAGGTAGTCAGTTAACTCTAGTTGCTATTTCTGTGTCTGTAAAATGGGAATAATAATAATAATAATACGATTACTTGATAAGATTATTATGAGCATTGGTTGAGATAAGAGAGCTACAGCACTTTGTAAACCTTAAAGAGGCATATAAATGTGTGCTGTCATATTATTTTATTAAGATAAAATTATCCTTTCAATTCATGGAAGATATTAAAGACAATGATCATTATCCAAAGATCATAGATTCTTTTAGCTAACAGTCTCTTCCATATCATGCAGGTATAATACTCCCTCTGCTCTGCTGATTTCCTTTTTAGTGGGTCTGTAGTCATCTGTACAGGCTGGCATTGTTTCTGACCCTCCCTTTTATGTTCACCTTTTTCCTGATGTCTTAGCTCAGACTATTTGTATAATGAAAATAAAAGGTTGGAGAGAGGGGAAAAGAGGGTCAGGCATATCAAGTATTACTTGGACATTTTAATTCTAAGGAGTAAAACCCTAACGTGTGCTCTATTAGCAGTGGCAGAGTGATGAATGTCATTATAACCTATTTATAAGTTGTTTGGTAGATGAGCCCAGATGGAGCTATTGAGAATATAAAGCTTCTCTATGAAAGTTTTTGCTTATATTTTGGTGCACCTCATGTAAAAGGGTTGTAGCTTTTCCCCCAGCATCCTCCTCACTGCTCAAGATAAGTCAACTGTTTAATATCTCAACATCTGCCAGAATTCCACTGGCTGATGCAATTTAAGACTTCTTGCTCCTGTTTATTTTAATCTTTCCAGGGGATTCTTGTCCTGTGTCTAGGGGGAAAGAAAGAAGAGGAAGTGCTCATCTTTTTCTTTTAGGTTAATTACCTCTGGGATCACCTTAATGCTTTGGGGATAGGTCCTTTAGGACTCTTTAGATGATGAAGGTAGGAATGTATGTTCTGTGTGGGACCATCTTGACAATGTATTCCAAACCACAAGTACTTTGCATAGAAACAGTATGACCTAAGATTTTAATAGTACATAGTTGGCCAAAAAGGATGTAGCTAGAGAGAAAGTAAAGAGAACTTTTGCCTTAGGAGATAAGAAATCTGTTATCTAATCGGGACAATGAATCTCTCTGTCCAGATTTGGAGATTTTACTTTCCTTCTGCCTTCCAATTCTTTCCTCAGGCTTCATAATTTTTTAATTTTAAAATTAAATATTAAAAATATAAATGACTTAGAAAACTTACAAATGCAGAAAGAGAAAAAGCAATTGGATAGTCATACCATGAACACAAGGGAACACTAAACTTGGAGTCAGAAGACTTGGGTATAACTCCCAACTTGTCTGTGTATTAGCTATAGGACCTCAAACAAAATAGTTCACTTCTGAACTGTGGTGTCCTCATCTAAGGAGTTAGATGACTATTAGGCTTTCTTCCAGCTCTCAAAGTCTAGGATTTGTCTTTGAAAAATGAATCCAGGGGGCAACTAGGTGGCTTGGTGGATTCAGAGTCAGGCTCAGAGCCAGGAGGTCCTGGGGTAAAATCTGGCCTCAGACACTCCCTAGCTGCATGACCCTGGGCAAGTCACTTCATCCTCATTGCCTAGCTGTTACCACTCTTGTGCCTTGGAACCAATACATAGAAGGGAAGGGTTTCAAAAAAATGAATCCATTGAAAACAAGCCAAAAATAGTACAGTATCGTAGAATTATTTTTAAGAACCATGATGTCTGTATTTAAAAATGCTGCTGTTCATGTGTGGCCAGGAGGATGTAGAATGTCTTATTTTCATTGAGAATTGAGATTAGCACCTGTTGTTTCCAGCTACCAGACTGAATAAAATAGAGCTGACCTAAAGTCACATCACATTTAGATCACATTTAGGATAGAAAACATATGAACGTCTCTTTAATTTTGACCTAATTTTCAACTTGTGTTACTTTTTGCATGTTCCTTTTTAATAGGTGACCTGAGCAGGTCTGATTTTTGTCCACCTTCGGAATAATATTAATGAAAAGGGGTAGAACAGATGATGAACTGGTGGATTTCATATGTGGCACTGAGTCTGTATCACCACTATTCTCTATCTAATCTCTCTCTCCTGTCCTGATCATCCTCCCAGAGAAGAATTTGTCCAATCTTTATTAAATTTGAGTGAAAAGTGCCAATTCCTAGGCCTGGGAAGGAACTTCCAGAGATCCCTGAGTCTATTTCCATGTCAGTTGGGGGAGCTTTTTTTTTTTTCTTTTTAGGTTAACATTAGAAGCTTTAATAAGCCTGAACACCAGATATTAAGGTGGCAGATAAAGGCTCTGTGGAGTGCTTAGAGTTTGGTAAAGATGTCGAGATCAGGGGATTTCTGAGAAAATAGTGCCTTAGACGAGTAAATCTTAAAACCTCCACACCTTTATACACCGAGATAGAAAACAATGTGCTTTGAGAAGAAAGAGGACCAAATCTAATAACGGGACAGAGCAGGAGGAACCCTACTGCAGCACAACTAAAGAGGTATGCCAAGAAAAAGGCTTCAACTTCTTGAACTGTTGGGTCTGAGGGCATAGAAGGAGAATCCCAGGATGCCTCCCCCATGTGCTGTGTGGAGTTTCCAGAGGCCGAGGAAATCGCAGGATGGGTGGATGCAACAGTCTGGAGAGAGGGCCTTCCTGGCACTGGACTCAGGGAGTTAAACACAGGCACTGGAGAGGTGATTGGAGGAGAAAACCAGAGAAACACAGCAAAAATGCCTGGAAGATGGTGGCTTAGAGAGAGCCAAACCCCAGACCACAGACAGCTTGGCTTCCTCATACTGAGATAGAGAATGCAGGGCTTCAAGAGGAAAGAAAAAACCAGATCAAACACAGGGGACAGCGCAGGGGGACCCCACTGCTGGACAGTTCAGTTCAGCAAAAACACTCCTTCTTGTCCCCTCCTGGTTTTTTGTTTTGTTTTGTTTTGTTTTTTTCCCCCATCCTCTCAAGGTTTTAGCCTTAGGGCAGATTAAGCAGTAAAACTAATCCAATCAATATAGGATTAATCCCAACAATTGGACAGACAAGAATTCTTCAGAGGGCAGAGAAAGTAACTGCAAACCTCCATTGCCAGCTGAGGGAAGATCTTTCATCAAAGATCATTAAATACATCTGCTCAAACTAGCAGAACAAGGAAAGAAAAAATATGACTAAGCAACAGAAAAAGAGAAAAGTTAAGTGACAATTGACAGCTTCTTTCAAGGAAATGAAAAGAGAGCAAATGAAATAGAAATAGAAGAAGAGGAAGTAGTTCCAGCAAACTGGACACAGGCTTTTGAAGATCTCAAAATTCAATTTCAGGAACTCAAAAAGCAATCAAGAGAGGCTGAAGACAATTTGAAAAAGGAAATACATGAACTAAAACAAGAAAATAAAGTCTTAAAACCCAGAATTGGCCAGCTTGAAATTGAAGCAAAGAAGGCAAAAGATGATCTACAAAGAAAATCAGACCAGAAGGAAAAGGATGAGCAAAAAGCCAGGGATGACATTCAGTCTTTAAAAAACAGAACTGAACAACTAGAAGCAAATGACTTCACAAGGCAGCAAGAATATATTAAGCAAAATAAAAAGAATGAAAAATTTGAGGAGAATATTAAACACCTCATTGATTCAACCAAAGATCTGGAGAACAGAGCTAGAAGAGCTTAAGAATTATTGGTTTACCAGAACATCATGATAAAAGAAAAAGTTTAGATAGCATCTTACAAGAAATTATCAGAGAGAATTGCCCTGAAGTTCTCAAACAAGAGGGAAAAGTAGAAATTGAAAGAATCCATAGATCACCTCCTACATTTAATCCACAATTGACAACTTCTAGGAATATTATAGCCAAATTCAAAAACTACCAGACCAAGGAAAAAATGTTACAAGCTGCTAAAAAGAAGTCATTCAGATATCAGGGAACCACAGTTAGGATAACACAGGATCTGGATGCATCTACATTGAAGGACCGGAAGGCATTGAACACAATATTCCGGAAAGCAAGAGAACTGGGTCTACAACCAAGAATCAACTATCCAGCAAAACTAACTATATTATTGCAGGGGAAAGTATGGTTATTCAATAAAATTGAGGACTTCCAAACATTCATCAAGAAAAAACTGAACTTAAACAGAGAGTTTGCTTCCTAAACCCAGAATTCAAGAGAATCAACAGAAGGTAATTAAGAGAATGGGGGGAGGAGAAAAAATTCTTTTCTTTAAAGGAAAAAACAAGTTCAATCAATTTATATCCCAAGAAGAAAAGAAGATATTGGCAAATATTAAAAATTGTTATTACCAACAGGGTAACTAGAAGAAGTTTACATAGAGGGAACAGGGACAAACTGTATAGGAAGAAATGTCAAGCAATATATATATAAATACGTATGTATGTATAAATATATACAAAACTGGCGGGGGGGAGAAAGTAATAATAAGAAAAATAGGAAAACAAACAAAAAGGAATAAATTTATATTCCATAAAGAAGCACGTGGGACCAATAGGGAAAAATAACAATACACTGTAAGGGTAAAGAGGTTAGAGAGAGGAAATATTCAATACTTAAGTGCATCGAAATCAACTTAAAGAGAGAAGAAGAATCAGATCGATTGGGGCAGAGAATTGATTCATGCCCTATAGAGAAGTAGAAGGGTAATAATCAGACTGGTGGGGAGGGAAGCAATACTAGGGAGGGAGAGGGCTTGGGGGGGGAGTGCTGCGTAGCTTTAAAGAATAATAAGAGGGGAATAAGAAGGGAGGGGGAAGAAAAGGAAATACAACAAGGGAGGGGATTATAGGAACTGATCAAAAACAAAACACTAGTATAGAAGGAAACAGTGAAAGAAGAAAGGACAGGACTAGGAGAGAGAATCAAAATGTATGCGAATACAAAATTGATAATTATAACTCTGAATGTGAATGGGATGAACTTGCCCATAAAACAGAAGCAAATAGCAGAGTGGATCAGAAACCAAAATCCTACCATATGTTGTCTACAAGAAACACACAGGAGACAGACAGACATACATAGAGTGAAAATGAGAGGATGGAGCAAAATCTATTGGGCTTCAAATGAGAAAAAGAAGGCAAGGGTTGCTATCATGATCTCTCACAGAGCCAAAGTAAAAATAGATAAGGTTAAAAGAGATAGGGAAGGTAACTACATTCTAATAAAAGGCAGTATAAACAATGAAGAAATATCAGTATTCAATATATATGCACCAAATTTCTAAAGGAGAAGCTAGTGGAGCTCAAGGATGAAATAGATAGCAAAACCATACTAGTGGGGGATCTCAACCTTCCTCTATCAGATCTAGGTAAATCAAACCAAAAAATAAATAAGAAAGAGATAAGAGAGGTGAATGAAACCCTAGAAAAATTAGAGTTAACAGATACATGGAGAAAAATAAATAAGGACAAAAAGGAATACACCTTCATTTCAGCAGCACATGGAACATTCACAAAGATAGACCATTTAATAGGGCATAGAAACATGGCAAACAAATGCAAAAAAGCAGAAATAATAAATGTAACCTTCTCAGATCATAATGCAATAAAAAAGTTATTGGTAAGAATACATGGAGAGGTAAATAAAAAACTAATTGGAAATTAAATAATATGATTCTCCAAAATAATTTAGTGAAAGAACAAATCATAGAAACAATTAATAATTTCATTGAAGATAATGACAATGATGAGACATCTTACCCAAACCTAGGGGATGCAGCCAAAGCAGTTCTAAGGGGAAAATTTATATCACTGAGTGCATATATTAACAAATTAGGGAGGGCAGAGGTTAATGAATTGGGCATGCAACTTAAAAAAGTAGAAAATGAACAAATTTAAAATCCTTAGATGAACACTAAGTTAGAAATAATAAAAAGTAAAGGAGAAATTAATAAATTGGAAAGTAAAAGAACTATTGAATTAATAAATAAGACTAGAAGCTGGTATTTTGAAAAAAACAGAAAAAATAGACAAAGTACTGGCAAATCTAATAAAAGGAAAAAGAAAAGAAGAAAATCAAATTAACAGTATCAAAGATGAAAAGGGAGACCTCACCTCTAATGAAGAGGAAATTACGGCAATCATCAAAAACTATTTTGCCTAATTATATGGCAATAAATGTAGCAAACTAGGTGATATGGATGAATATTTACAAAAATATTAATTGCCTAGATTAACAGCAGAAGAAATACAACACTTAAATAATCCCATATCAGAAAAAGAAATTGAAGCCATCAAAGAACTCCCTAAGAAAAAATCACCAGGACCTGATGGATTCACAAATGAATTCTATCAAACATTTAAAGAACAATTAATCCCAATACTATACAAATTATTTGATATAATAAGCAAAGAAGGAGTCCTACCAAATTCCTTTTATGACACAAATATGGTACTTATTCCAAAGCCAGGTAGATCAAAAACAGAGAAAGAAAACTACAGACCAATCTCCTTAATGAACATAGATGCAAAAATCTTAAATAGAATACTAGCAAAAAGACTCCAGCAAGTTATCAAGAGGGTTATCCATCATGATCAGTTGGGATTTATACCAGGAATGCAAGGATGGTTCAACATTAGGAAAACCATCCACATAATTGACCATATCAACAAGCAAACGAACAAAAACCACATAATTATCTCAATAGATGCTGAAAAAGCCTTTGATAAAATACAACACCCATTCCTACTAAAAACACTAAAAGGTATAGGAATAGAAGGTCCTTTCTTAAAAACAATAAACAATATGTATCTTAAACCATCAACAAGCATCATATGCAATGGGGATAAATTAGAAGCCTTTCCAATAAGATCGGGTGTGAAACAAGGATGCCCATTATCACCTCTATTATTTAACATTGTACTAGAAACACTAGCAGGAGCAACTAGTGAAGAAAAAGAAATTGAAGGCATTAAAATAGGCAATGAGGAGACTAAGTTATCACTCTTTGCAGATGATATTATGGTCTACTTAAAAAATCCTAGAGAATCAACTAAAAAGCTAGTAGAAATAATCAACAACTTTAGCAAAGTTGCAGGATACAAAATAAATGCACATAAATCATCAGCATTTCTATATATTTCCAACACATGACAAAAGCAAGAGTTAGAAAGAGAAACACCATTTAAAATCACCCTAGACAATATAAAATACTTAGGAATCTATCTACCAAAACAAACACAGGAATTATATGAACACAACTACAAAACACTTTCCAAACAATTAAAACTAGATCTAAACCACTGGAAATACATTGACTGCTCATGGGTAGGATGAGCTAACATAATAAAAATGAACATTCTACTCAAATTAATTTACTTATTTAGTGCCATATCTATCAAACTACCAAAAAACTTTTTTACTGAATTAGGAAAAACTGTAACAAAGTTTATTTGGAAGAACAAAAGATCAAGAATATCAAGGGAAATAATGGAAAAAAAAACATGAAGGAAGGTGCCCTAGCAGTACCAGATATTAAACTGTACTATAAAGCAGCGGTCATCAAAACAATATGGCACTGGCTAAGAGACAGAAAGGAGGATCAAGAATAGACTTGGGGTAAGTGATGTCAGCAAAACAATGTATGATAAACCCAAAGAGCCCAAGTTTGGGGACAAAAATCCACTATTTGGCAAAAACTGCTGGGAAAATGGAAAACAATATGGGAGAAATTAGGTTTAGATCAACATCTCACACCCTACACCAAGATAAATTCAGAATGGGTGAATGACTTGAATATAAAGAAGGAAACTGTAAGTAAATTAAGTGAACACAGAATAGTATACTTGTCAGATCTCTGGGAAAAGAAAGATTTTAAGATCAAGCAAGAGTTAGAAAAAATTACAAAATATAAAAGAAATAATTTTGATTATATTAAATTAAAAAGTTTTTGTACAAACAAAAACAATGCAACCAAAATCAGAAGGGAAACAAGAAACTGGGAAAAAATCTTTATAACAAAAAATTCTGACAGAGGTCTAATTACTCAAATATACAAGGAACTACATCAATTGTATAAAAAATCAAGCCATTCCCCAATCGATAAATGGGCAAGGGATATGAATAGGCAATTTTCAGATAAAGAAATCAAAAGTATCAACAAGCATGTGAGAAAGTGTTCTAAATCTCTACTAGTTAGAGAAATGCAAATCAAAACAACTCTGAGGTATCACCTCACCCTAGCTGACTGGCTAAAATGGTAGCAGAGGAGAGTAATAAATGTTGGGTGGATGTGGCAAAATTGGGACATTAATGCACTGCTGGTGGAGTTGTGAACTGATCTAACCATTCTGGATGGCAATTTGGAATTATGCCCAAAGAGTGAGAAAAGAATGCCTGCCCTTTGATCCAGCCATACCATTGTTGGGTTTGTACCCCAAAGAGATCATAGATAAACAGACTTGTACAAAAATATTTATAGCCGCGCTTTTTGTGGTGGCAAAAAACTGGGAAGCGAGAGTACGCCCTTCAGTTGGGGAATGGCTGAACAAATTGTGGTATATGTTGGTGATAGAATACTATTGTGCTCAAAGGAATAATAAACTGGAGGAATTCCATGTGAACTGGAAAGACCTCCAGGAACTGATGCAGAGAGAAAGGAACAGAGCCAGAAGAACACTGTACACAGAGACCAATACACTGGTAAAATAGAATGTAATGGACTTCTGTACTAGCAGCAATGCAATAACCCAAGACAATTCTGAGGGATTTATGGAAAAGAACGCTACCCACATTCAGAGGAAGAACTGCAGGAGAGGAAACAGAAGAAAAACAACTGCTTGAACACTTGGGTTGATGAGGACATGATTGGGGATATAGACCCAAAAGGACCACACCAATGCAACCATCAATAATACATAAATAAGTCTTGATTGATGACACATGTTAAAACCAGTGGAAATGCGAGTTAGCTGGGGTGGGAGTTTGAGGGGGTGAAGGGGAAAGTAAAAACATGAATCATGTAACCATGGAAAATTTTTCTAAAAATAAAAAAATGAATTAAAAAAAAAGATGTCGAGATCATTCAATGCATCTTGGGCTAAGGCCGGTTGTCCTGACTTTTGTCTTGCTAAGATACTTTGGTGACTCTGGAAAAGTGAGTGAGGCTGGTGACTCTGTGCAGCTATGCCTCATTTAAATTCAATTAATTTGCAAATCAAGACATCACCTGGTAATATCATTGGTCCTCTTAAAAAAAAAGAATGAACAACATGAACACCAATATCACATTAATGAAATATAATATCCTCTTATTGGTTTTAAAAACCATTCATAATCTGACCCTTTCCTGCCTTTGCCATCTTAATCCCCATCATGTACTCTATAATTTGCTGACTGCCTCCCTGTTATTTCTTTCCTGATTCTGAGTTGTCCCCTGTACCTAGAATATTCTCCTTCTTCCTCATCTCCACCTTTTGGCTTCCCAGGATTCCTTCAAGTCTCAGCTAAATAATTATTTACTTGCATAATTTTACGTATGTGTATAAGCTTCAATTTTTTAAACCACCTCGGTGGTCTTTTTTTTTTAAACCCATACCTTCTGTCTTAGAATCAATATGGTGTATTGGTTCCATGGCAGAAGAGCAGTAAGGGCTAGGCAATGGGGTTGAATAACTTGCTCAGGGTCACACAACTAGGAAATATCTGAGGCCAGATCTTCCATTTCCAGGCCTGGCTCTCAATCCACTGAGCCACCTAGCTGTCCCCTGGTGGTACCATTTCTTTCTGCTTAAATGTCTTCCCAGTCTGGATATGGCAGGACCCTAAAGTAGGGGATCTTGGTGATTTCCTCTGTTTGCTGTATTCTGCCAAAATGTTACCTTCTGCAAGAAGCTATAACTGATTGCCTAAATGTTAGCACCATCCCTCTAAAATTGCTTCTAATTTATAATCTTCTTCAGAAATTATATGTAGAAAATTTAAAATTATATACCTATTTAGCCACTTGTCTGTCTGTCTGTCTATCTATCTATCTATCTAAATTATATAGAGAAATTCATAAATTCCGTTAGAATGTGGGTTCATTAAAGATAAGGACTATTTTTTGCTTTTCTTACATCTCCACTGCTGATTGTAGCAACTGGCACATAATAAACACTTTCTAAATGTTTGTGGTCTTGATTTGACATGATGGAAGACTTGTTGTCAAAAGGGTGGAGGGAGCAGTTCATTGGTTATGACAGAAGGTTTCATGGGATAATTCTGTGTATGTATGAGTTTCAGGTTTCTTTTTTAAACCTCCTTGGTGGTAACAGTTTTTTTTTAATGCTTACTTTCTGTCTTAGAATCAACACTATGTATTGTCTCTAAGTCAGAAGAGTAAGGACTAGGGAATGAGGGTTAAGAACTTGACTGGGGTCACACAGATAGGAAATGTCTGAGGCTGCCTTTGAACCTAGGACCTCCCATCTCTCCTCAGTTCTTGAGTGATTTCCCAGCCTAGTCCTAGCAGGACCCTAAAATTGGAACTCATGATAATTGCCCCTATTTACTAAATTGTAAAAAAGCTTCAATTTGGCAACTAGTAGGTATAGTGTATAGAGCACTAAGATTGAAGCTGAAGTATGGAAGAACTAAATTTGAATCATCTCATAGACACTAGCTGTGTGATGCTGGACAATATACTTATCCCAACAGCCTTAGTTTCCTAAACTGTTAAATGGGTATGATAGTACCTACTTTACTGGATCAAATGAGGTAAAAATATATGAAAGGTACTTTGCAAATATTTAAGTGCTATGTAAATGCTAGTTATCATTATGAATAATATTTTGATGCCACCTATTCAATGTGAAGAATATTCCCTGAGATAGAGCATATTACAAGGCATAAAATGAATAACCTTGATTATATTAAATTAAAAAAATTTGTACTAACAGAAACAATGTGACCAAGATCAGAAGAGAAATAACAAACTGGGGAAATTTTTTATAGCAAATTTCTCTGATAAAGCTCTAATTTCTTAAATTTATAGAGAACCAAGACGAATTTATAAGAATGCAAATCATTCCCCAAGTGATAAAAGGTCAAAGGATATCAATAAGCAGTTTTCAGATGAATACATCAAAGCTGCCAATAATCATATGAGAAAATGTTCTAAACCCTTCCTGATTAGAGAAATACAAATTAAAACATCTCTGAGGTACAACCTCATACCTATCAGATTGGCCAATATGATAGTAAAGGAAATTGAAGAATGTTGGAGAAGATGTGGCAAAATTGGAACACAAATGCATTGCTGGTGGAGTTTTGGACTGAACCAACTATTCTGGAGGGCATTTTGGAATTATGGTATAAAACTGTGCACACCCTTTAATCCTGTAATACTCTACTATGTCTGTGTCCCAAAAAGATCACAAAAAAAGGAGAAAAGACCTACTTGTACAAAAATATTTATAGCATCTCTTTTTGTGGAAACAAAGAACTAGAAATTGAAGGGATGTTTGTCAATAGGGGAATGGTGGAACAAATTGTGGGACGTGATAGTGAAGGAATACTATTGTGCTATAAATTGATGAGCAGGATGATACTAGAACAAGCTGGAAAGATCTACATGAACTAATACAAAGTGAAATAAGCAGAACCAGGAGAACATCGTACACACTAAAAGCAATATCATACAAGGATGAACTGTGATAGACTTAGCTTTTATTGGCAATACAATGGTCCAGGACAATTCTGAAGGACTTATGACAGAGAATGCTTTCCACTTTCAGAATAAGAACTATTGGAATCAGAATGCAGATCGAAGCATACTATTTTTCACATTAGCTTATTTATGTTTTTAATTTGTTTTGGTTTTACGTGAGTATTCTCTTATAGCAATGACCAGTATGGAAGTATGTTTTGCTTCATAATACCTAAATAACCCAGAACAAATTGTTTAACACCTGTGAGAAGGGGAGAGGAAAGAGAGGACAGGAAACAATTTGGATCTTATAATGTTGGAAAATGTTTGTCGAAAATTGTTATTGGGGCAGCTGGGTAGCCCAGTGGATTGAGAGTCAGACCTAGAGATGGGAGGTCCTAGGTTCAAATCCAGCCTCAGACACTTCCCAGCTGTATGACCCTGAGCAAGTCACTTGACCCCCATTGCCCATCCTTACCACTCTTCCACCAAGGAGCCAATACACAGAATTTAAGGATTAAAAAAAAAAGAAAATTGTTATTATATGTAATTGGGAAAATAAAATATTTTAAAAAAGGAAATGCCTTAGTTGTCTGTCTTAACTATTTATTAATATAAACAAACAATACTGACCTCACTTGTAGTTTAGCAGAATAAATTATTTAAGAGTTTAGTATAGTTTCTTGGTTTGCGATTGCCTCATGCCTTCTTTCTTAGAAGTGATAGTCAGTATCCATTCTAAGGCAGAAGAGTAGTGAGGACTAGGCAATTGGGATTAAGTGGCTTGCCCATGGTCACAGAGTTAGGAAGTATCTGAGGCCAGATATAAACTGAGGGTGTCATGATTTCAGGCCTGATTTTCTATTTATTGTTTCATCTAGCCATGCCTTGAGATTGGCTTTTAAAAACTATACTTCATTTTGGGTAGAAGGGTCTTTTATTTTTTCTCTAATGATGGTACAGAACATGCTGATGTATTTTTTTTCAGTTCCTGAAAGAATTCATGCTATGCTGGGGCTTTCTTGTGTTTAAAATTTATCCATTAGATAGGTGGAAGGGTCATAAAGCATTTTGTGAAATCAGGCACTGATATATCACTCTTGAAAGGTGTTAATTTGGTTCTCAAGATCTGATTTGTTTAGTAGAATATATTAATTGCTTGGTGGATGGAATTAAACCATTTTATGCTTCCAAAAAATGGGAAGCTCAGAAAAATAAATAGATTGATCTTAGCAGGACATTCATTCTGATTACAGAAGCCTGGTGGTCAGACAGTATGAGCTCATTCTCTTGGTGTTCTTAACAATTGTTTTAAAGAAAGGCCTAACTGTTGCCTTAGTTCAAAGTGATGCTTCTATCCTTTGGCTTTTTGCCAGAACAAAAACAATTCTAGAATTTGTGTTGGCCACAGAATAACATGATGTGATGATATTGGGTTAGGATAGCAGAAGGCACTATTGTCAGATAAAGGTACAATAACCAAGAAGCAGGAAGAAGTTTTGACTAGATTCAATTTTATCCTATAGTTCTGATAAGAATTTTCTAGTAGTTTTATGGTTATGAATTCTTCTGCCTAATAAAATCATGTATTCACAGTTTTTTCCTGGGGAAATGGAGCATCCAATTAGAGGCAACTCCACCATCTATTTGTTAAGTTTCTGGTTAACATTTATTGGCAGTGCTCCCAGGTGTGTACATAGCATAAACTGTTCAGTCGTTTCAGTCACGTCCAACTCTTTGTGTCCTCATTTGGGACTTTCTTGGCAATGATACTAGAGTGGTTTACCACTTTCTTCTCCAGCTCATTTTACAGATGAAGAAACTGAGGCAAATGAGATAAGTGACTTGCCCATGGTCACCCAGCTAGTAAAGAATCTGAGGCTGGATTTGAACTTCAGTTTTCTTGGCTCTAGGCCTGGTGCTCTATTCACTTTGCTACCTAGCTTCTTTGTACATAGCATATAGAGTTATTTTTGTATTCAGTATAATCTAAACCAGTGGTATCAAATTCATATAGAAATAGGGGCCAACAACCTATACATTCATAAAGATTCCAGTGGGCTGCATATTGACTTAGTTTTAAAATATAGTATTATCTATGTTATATTCTATATTTATTTACTTTGTGAAATATTTCCAAATTACATTTCCATCTGGGTCAGGCCATATTTGGGAATATTGTGAGTTGCAAGAGTTTGATGTATGTTGACTTTTGGTGTAGGGAGTAGAGCTCAGGATTTAGTGTCAGAAGGTGTAGATTCCAATTGTGAGTCTTACAAATTTATATGTTAAGCTCTGGGAATTTAAAGACCAAAGCAAAACCGTGCCTGTCCCTGAGGAACTTACATTATAGTTCATCTACTTAGTGAGGGAGGGAGATGGTGGGATAGTAGAAGGAAGACTGGATTTAGAATTTGAATCTTGATTTTGTTCCTTATTCCTTGTGTGACCTGGGCTACTCTTTTGAGGCTCTGTTTCCTTCTTTATAAAATGTAGAAGTTGGACTAGGTGATGTGTAAGATCTTTTCCAGCTGCAAATCAAATCTGTGAGCTGTATGAATCTGTGAAATGGAATAATAATGCTTATGCCACTTATTTTACAGGGTTATTATAAGAAAAATAGTTTGTAAGTTGTAAAATATATTTATCTAATTCCCATCTTTTTGATGGGGGGATGGTGGAGAGAGAATCAGACACAGAGAGACAGACTCAGACAGGCAGAGACAGAGACTCAGAGAGACAGAGACAGAGAGGTTGCAAGAGAAAGGAAGACAGGAATAAAGAGAAAAGAGACAATGAGAAAGACAGAAACAGAGACAAAAGATATGTGGAGAGAGAATAAGAGAGAAAGAGAAAGAGACATAAGAGACAGAAAGAGACAGATACACAGGGAGGGAGGAAGGGAGGGAAGGAGGGAGAGAGAGAGAGAGAGAGAGAGAGAGAGAGAGAGAGAGAGAGAGAGAGAGAGAGAGAGTTTTTCCTTCAGCACAACAGTTTCCCAAAGGACTTCAATAACTTTCACCTGTGGCCAACTGAAACAACATGACCCCATTTAGAGCTTTCTTGGCAAAGATACCAGAAAGTTTGCCATTGTCTTCTCCAGCTTGTTTTAAAGATGAGGAAACTGAGGTTAACAGAGCCTAAGTGATTTGCCCAGGGTGACACAGTTAGAAAGTGTCTGAGACCAAATTTGAACTTAAGTCTTCCTAACTCCAGGCCTGGTGCTCTATCCATTGTGCCACTAACAGGGACCAGAATAGATCAATCAGTAGCTCAAATAATGAAAGTCTCAATTCATACTACCTCACCCTTCAAGGAGCTACATCCTAGAGGATAGTTTCTTAAACTAATAGGATATTAATCTTTACCTATCAGGCCCTATAGGTCCAGGGGGAAGCATTCTTGAGCCATATACTTGAATCTAAGGATCTTCTCAATTTTCTCCAAATTTCATTACAATAAATTTGGTTTCAGATATATGGTTTAGGAGTTGTTTTCATTCTTTAATGAGGTTGCTGACAAGTATAAAATAAGGAGATTGTCTCAATTATAAATTTGAGGAATCTTTGGTTTAGAGCAGTGGTTCCCAAACTGTTTTGGCCTACCACCCCCTTTCCAGAAAAAAATATTACTTAGCGCCCCTGGAAATTAATTTTTTTACATTTTAATAGCAAT
>NC_058130.1:502979853-503027165 GCF_016433145.1 Gracilinanus agilis
ACTTTTTAGTTTGTCATATTGCAGTATTGATTTATATTTATCTTGTGGTACTTTAAACGTTATAGGTTTTCCTTCCTTCCTTCCTTCCTTCCTTCCTTCCTTCCTTCCTTCCTTCCTTCCTTTCTTCCTTCCTTCCTTCTTCCTTTCCTTTCCCTTACTTTTCCTCTTGGAATCAATACTGTATATTTGTTCCGAGGTAGACGAGTGGTAAGGGCTATAGGCAATGGAGGTTAAGTGACTTGCTTAGAGTTTCACAGTTAGGAAGTGTCTGTGGTCAGATTTGAACACAGGATCTTAAGTCTCTAAGCCTGGCTCTGAATCCACTAAGCTACCTAGCTGTCCCACCCTTCTTAATTCTTTCAAAATTAATAGTTCAAGCATCTCTCCCCATAGTATTTACTATGCAGATGGAGTAAAGGATGTCAAACACACTGGTGTCAGCTTGTAAGACTCTTAAGTAACCTGAATCAGATTAAAATAAAATTGGGAGATATTTAACAAAATAAGTAATAAATACAATAGAATATAGATACTGCTAATATGTAGTTTTCTAAGTCAATGTATTACATACAAATTCTTATGTACAGTTTAGTGACCTTCATTTCTATTTGAGCTCCTGAGCTTGAGAATACAATTAATTTAAGGCAAAGACCTTTGACAAAAGTGGTAATGAAACATTTCACTCAAAAACTGAGGATATACTCTCTTACGAATGCATCCACTATCAGCTGGAAGACTGAGAATACCCAGAGAAAATGAATGAAGAGCCAAGTAGCCAATGCAAATGTGGGGCAGCTGACATCTGAACAGCAGTACCTGCTCCTCAGTTTTGCACAATATACATTCTCTGAAAGATATGTGAGTCTAATACATAGGCTCAGCCAGGTGTGCTTCTTGCTTGTGGGATCACTGCTGGCCAATCCTTTGTTGATCTCCTGGACCCTGATGGGTATTGCCAGGATTGGCTCCATTGGACATAGAGTTATAAATCTTTATCTTTGCTTCCAAACTTTGGCTTCATCTAGAGTGCTAGCTGTTTCCCACAAGAGGAAGAGTTGATTCATGTGTCTTTTAACTTACAGTTTAGATACTCCAGCATAAGCTCTCCTAGGAAGGTAAACTATTCACATGGAAATTATTAGAATAGGAAAAAAACCCTTAGCAGCAGATTTTCTAAAAAGATAGCCTTGGCTGGAACAGAATTTCCTCAATAGAAGGAAAGTCTTTCCTCTATGGGCCAAATTCTTCTGGAATACTAAGTGGCCAGCTAAATTGCAATCAGAGGCATCGAGTCTATCATTTTTATTTTCCTGCCAGGAGTGGTGGTGGTGATGGATTAGGGAGGAGAACTTCTAAGTATCTATCTGACTAAAGGTTAGAAAGTTTTTGTAACTTCCACTTAATTTCTAATTGCTAAGCATGCCTCTTTCAGAATTATTTCAAGTGATTTTCCTTTCAACAAATCACCAATAGCTGTTTGGATCTGATTTCTCCCCATTTATTGCTTCAGTTGTGATCAATTCTTCATGATCCTATTGGGGTTTTCTTGGTAAAATACTGAGGTAGTTTATCATTCCCTTTTCTAGCTCATTTTACAGATGAGGAACTGAGACAAACAGGGTTAATGACTTGCCCAGGGGTCACACAGCTAGTGTCTGAGGTCAGATTTGAACTTAGGAAGATGAGTCTTCCTGACTTCAGGACTGGCACTCTAACCATTGTACCACCTAGCTGCTCACTTCTCCCCAACTGTCTCCAATTTTCTCAACCTGAGATTCTTTTTGGTCTTCTGTCAAATGAAGGAAAGGAAGGAAAACCAGGAAGAATCACTCTAAAGGACTTATTGGAACATAGTGGTAGGAAGAACACTGGATATGGAATTAGAGGTCCTGTGTTTGAATGCTGGCTATATTCTTATCATCTTTGTGACCTCAGACAATACAACTTCTTAATTTCAATGGGCTTCATATTTGTTCATATTTGGAAAATGAGGAGTCATACCTGATGACAACTAAGGTCCCTTTCAGTCTTAAGTCTATGCCTTCATTTTCCTATGAAAAGATCTATATTTCGATGGGTTTGGGTTTTTTCATAGGCTCACACATCCACCAATAAAGATCTTAACTCCTAACAAATGGGTTTTAGTAGGTGATCTTTAGTAGGTAGTTTCATAATTTGTCTGTTAAAATTTTTTTAAAATGTAGTATAAAAGGCAACTTTACTTTGAGAACTAATTGAGCTTGATTTTAGAGCAAGATTCCACCACTGATTTGAATCAGATGAAACTTGGACCCATAAATTAGCTTCCATGGGCTTTATCTGCAAATTGGAATAATGATAATTGGCAATTTTAAGTCAGAAAGGATTGTTGCAGTGAAAGTGTGTTGATGTCTGTGAAGTGAACAGAACCTTTTAAATGAGTTTGAAAAATAAATCTTCCCTCCCAAAGTCCAAATACAACAACCTGGCAGAGTAGTCTTTAAAAATCCCATTGAATTGCAAATTTAATAATCATATTTTCTTTTCATATGTCCCCCTTGGTCCTCTGAAGACCAGAAGTATAACATTTCCACTGCTGGTTTGGCATAATAGGGAACATTATTACCACAGATCCTAATTGTATAAGTTGGGAGAAATACTGACATTTCTCATTTAATTAGCTTCTGTATTCAGTGTCCAATATTACAGTCCAAATTTTCTAATAAGCTAAATAATGTGAACAAATGATATATATTGCTATTAATAAAGAAAATCCAAGGGATACTGGCCACATGAAATCTGATTTTATTATTAGTCCTGATCTCTTTGCACTGATCTACGGTGGCTTCAGATGCTGTGCTATTTCACTTGCCATATGATTTCTCAGTGGATCAGGAGGGAGAACCCAAAATTATAGTTTTTGGAAATTATATTGAAAATTTTTACATTTTACAATTGTTTTTAAACCAAACAATGCATTGAAATAGATAATATTAGAGGTTCCTTAAGGTACTAATATTTTTTCCCCATTTTATAAGGAAAAGTGCTTATTGGTGGTTTGGTGGTTATGAGAAATAGGTCCTAAAAAAATGGCGGTCTCCTCTCATATGCCCATATAATGGAGTAAAAAGACAAGAAAATTGAGTTATGTGTCATATTCCTAGCTTAAGCTCCTTTCCCCCACATCCACATCAGCAGGACATGACAAGGAACACATGATAAATTAGTCCTTTAAGAGGCTAACAGGTGAAGTTGCTATACTTTAATGTGAATGATTGAGGTTGTAAACTGCTTTCTGATCAATTGGCTCTCCTGACTAGATTATAACTGGCCAATGGTGAAGATGAGAGGGACTGATTCATGTTAATAAGAGGGAGACTGCATGCTCCCCTACTTTATACTTGCTT
Organism: Gracilinanus agilis; assembly: GCF_016433145.1. Taxonomy (NCBI): domain Eukaryota; kingdom Metazoa; phylum Chordata; class Mammalia; order Didelphimorphia; family Didelphidae; genus Gracilinanus; species Gracilinanus agilis. The sequence continues at coordinate 502,983,240 of NC_058130.1, forward strand.
GCTGTAACACCTGTAGCTCTGGCTCTTGTGAGGATGAAATAAAATAGCCATTGCCACATTAATGCTGAATTCAAGATTCTTTTGAGTAGATGGTCTTCCCCGTCAGTGGTGAACTGTCATAAGAAAGGGTGAATGGGATATGATATATGATTATTGGGTACAGTTAATTTGGCAGAACTTGGAGAGGGAAGAAATCTAAAGAGATCTTGGAGACCTAAGGATTCTTGTCTGTCTAGTAGGAAGGGAGGAATAATGTCCATATGTGTCAAGAAAGTGAATCTGCTGAATTTAATAATTTCCACTGGGGCGGGGGGAACATTTATTAAGGACAACATGCTAAGAAGGTAATGTTAGATGCTAAGGAAGTTTTTAATGGTAAGACTTTTATAAGATTACAGGATTCCATATGTAGAGCTTGATGGATAATTTTACATAATTTTAGAAATGAGGGAAATAAGGTCCAGGGAGGTTGTGACTTGCTGATAGTCATATAGGTAATATCAGATGTGGAATTTGAACTCAGGTGTTCTAATTAGTGCTTTTTCCATTGTGCTTTGGTAGATAAACACACATACACACATAAACACATCATTCATCATAAACAAAGATGTTACCTTTGTAAAAGATAACTTACTTAAGCTGTTTTATTAGGATATATTCATTGTTTTATGAACATTTTGTGAGTGTAACCTCTATGTGTAATCCTCTTAGATGGCCACTGTTATAATAATAAGTTGAAATCATAATTGAATTAATGATAAGGAATAACCACAATTTAATTGAATAATTATGCATGAGAATCAGTAATCAATAATCACATTGTGAGTAAAAATCACAAAGAAAATCTTCTGAAAAGTCGTGGTAAGATATCCTTGCCCAGGGCAGCTGTGTGCATGCATCCAGTATCTTGGAAGGTATCCCGATAATATGTTATCTCAGTTGGCTTTGGAGCTACTGGGAGTGACCTCAGCTTTTAACATATATGGAATTGACCATTATTTTATAGAATATACCTTGTTAAGTTATGGAGGGGTGGCTTGTCATTTGATTCTATGTGTACTGGTGATGTATGAGGACCAGATCTTTGACTGAGCTGGGACAGGCCTGGACCCTGACATTTTATAATTCACGACTTTCTACAATAAATGTCAGTATGGCTCAGATAATTGCTTCCCAGTATTTATTTTTCATTTTTACATTTTTTGTAGAATTGGTATTTTGGAGTTGTTTATCTATTAGTTTGTCAGTCAATAAAATTTTATTAAGCCCTTTCTGAATGTCAGCCACAGTGCTGAAGACTGGGAATACAGAAAAAGGAAAAAGACAATTCCTGTCCTCAAGGAGCCCATGGTCCAATAGAATTATTAGTGGTAATGGATTTATGTCATCCAACTGCCTCACTTATGACATCTTCTGCTATGTCATTCTTTTTGTGATCAAGGTCACATATTTTCAGGGACTAAAATTAGGGATCTAGACTGTAGTCATGGAAAAGAATGAAACTAGCTGGTTATATCAAGAAACTGAAATAGACCTTGGACTCAAAAGGTGCTCTAAACTGATGGCATCCCTCCAAGCTTTTTAGAAAGCTATCTGAATTCTCTCAAAGGCTCATGATGACAAACATTTATTAAATGTATTAGACATTGTGCTTTCTAGGCATTGGGGAAAGCTTGCCTTTGTGTTCTCAACCGCTTCTAAGATATTGAGGAATTGAGAATTCCCTTAAACAGAGTAGAACACAGCCCACCTACACCTATCCATTTGAGTGACTCTCATCCATGTCCTTCCAAAAGTTTACCATAGCAGCAGGGTCACTTGCCATTTTCATGGAGGTTTTTCTTACTTTACTTTGACATTGTGAGGATGCCAATAGAGCACTTTGGCTGTCCACTTGTTAACCCTGACTCTTGCCAATTTACCAGCCCATTTCTTATTTATGTCATAGATTTCTTTGATGGCATATTTTATTTCCATTCTTTGTTGAATTTCTTCAATGGTTGTGAGTTATAGCCAACTAAAGTGTAATGTGTCTTTCCATTGTCTTCTATATGGTGTTAAATATCATGCAAATGACTAAGGAAAATATGTTTGACTTGTTCAAGGTCAATTGTTTAATTTAATTAAAATGTTTATTAATCATCTGCCTGTTGCAAAGTTTTGTCTGAGTTTATTTCCTCTTCAGAAACCTTCAGGGATTCCCCATTGTTTAATGGAATAAAATAGTAGCCCCCTTATTCTACTCTAGGGGCCATCCACAATTTGGCTCCAATTTTCCTCCGTATTCTAACTTCCTCATCTACTCACTCTGTGTTCCAGTCAGTTCCTATAGGACTGAATCTTGTGTGGCCTCTCTAGCTTTTGCCATTTGCATTGGCCATCTTTCTCATTTCTTCTAGATGACTTCTCATCCTTTTCATCCTTCAAGTTTCAGTTCAGGTCCCGCCTTCTTCTGTCCTTAATACCAAGAGCTAAAAATAATCTCTTTCTTGAATATTTTACTGCACTTTAGACCTTTTTTTTTGCTTTCATCAGAGTCTATTTTGAATCCTAATCATCTTTATGCATTCTATATTCCCCCAGTTAGTCTATAAACTCATTGAGGACAGGAATGATGTAATTTTCCATCATTATATCTTCAGCATTAGCACAGTACTTCACACATAGTAAATATGCCATAACCATTTATTGGAGTGAGTTGCTCAAAATGTACTCACCTCTCACCGGAGGGAAGGATATGGTAGCTTAGAATTTTTTTTTTCAAATGAGAGGCTTTTCAGATGTGAAGTCAGAGATAAACTGCTCAGCTAAGGAGTAAAAGTAGATTTCCAAGTACCTAAAAGGCTATATTTGTCTCTGTATTTAAGTGGGTTAGATTTTTTTAAACTTGACTCTTTAATGCAAAATGCCCAAGTTGGAGGAATCTTGCTAGCAAATGGAAGTTTTGCTCTTCTAATTTTGTGTAACTTTTGGGGTGTAATAAAGGTCATCCAATTTTTCAGATTCATCCGTCTAAACTTTTTGGTCCATCTGTTTTTGTCCTGGCACGCACAGTAGTAAATTCTTCATTTCAGAGCTGCTTCACTGCTCTTCCAGAACAGAGAAAAGGGAGCACTCAGAAATATTATTAATCTCCAAATAAAGTGGGCCAGGTCTCATGTTCTCTAAAAATGGAAACAGTTCTTTCACAAACCAAATAGGGGGTAAGATGTTAGCATGGTTTGTTGAAGGGTGGCTGTCAAATTCTTTGTATGAAAAGGCAATTATCTATGTGTAAAACTGGCAGTGGGGGCCCTTGAGAAGAAGGCGGGGGGGACAGGGTCAGGTCCTTATTCCCTGCAGCAGCCCATGTGGCTCTTTCCTGGCAGAGTTCCCCTTGATGTCAAAGTGAACTACATGTGCCAAGGAAAGATGTCAAATGAGGAGAAGTTGCTGCTGGCCCTGAGTGGTTTATGTTTTTAAGGATGGTGGGTTGAAAGAAAGGGGCTCTCGCATTCCGCACCAAGGTGGTCCTGAGAAATTTTTGGCAGGGATTGACTACCCTCTTCTCCCAGCAGGGTGTATATGTGTGTGCAGGGGGGTGGTAGGGGATGGGAAAGGGGGGGAATAGTAGGGGGCAGCATCTCTGAATGTGTAGTCAGGTGCAAAATTGAAGTGGGGAAGAAGAAAACCAAGCTAGGGCTAAATTCTGACAAGAACCCCTATGTTCAAATAACATCTGAAAACATTTAGTAAATTCTGTGCATCTCTAGGAGTGAGAAGGGGATCTGTGGTCCTTGGATCCGTTCCCCCATCTCTTCTATGAACTTGCTTTGTGACCTCACACAACTAAACTTCTGCTTGGTGTACTTTGAAAGTGTCATGCCTAATATAGTACTAAATAAATGCTTTTTGATGTAGATGATATTTCTGACCCTGCTTAGGTATTATTACTCTGAGCTGTCAATATCACAGAAAACCAAATTAGTCTCAAGGTCATATAGTAAAAATCCTTTCTTCTTGACTGTCTATTCAGACTAAGTAATATGAACTGACATTTTCATAGCCACAAAAAACAAACAAACAAACACCCTTACCTTCCCTCTTTGAATCAATACTGTATATTAGTTTAAAGGCAGAAGAACAGTAAGCTAGGCAATAGGGGTTTAAGTGACTTGCCTAGGGTCCCAGAGCTAGGAGATTTTCATAGTCATTTAAGAACTTGAGACTGCATCCATCATCTCTTTTGAGTCTCTTTATTATCCTGTGAAGTAGGTAGGGCAACTATTATTATGCCTATTTTATAGAGAAAGAAACTGAGAATATAAACGAAGTGTCCAGTATCACACAATTAGTCTAAAACAGAACTTATTACCTTTCCCCAAAACCTTTCTCTCTTGCTATCTTCCATATTTCTGTTGAGGATATTGAAAATAATATTTTCAGTTACCAGGATTTCAACCTGAGCCATCCTTGATTCTTCTGTCTCAATCCTCAGATTCAACCAGTTGCCAAGTATAATAGAATCCTCCCTCTTTGTGATATACATAGGTATTCTCTGTTTTTCAATGGACTATATGGAGGGGTATAGGGGTCCATTTTCTGGTCATATATAATTCATCACTGAGAATCTCCTCATTGGTTGGCCAAAAGAATTGTCGACATAGTTGAACACCTCTAGAAAAAAAAGAAGAGGTAGCTTCTGGCTGGACTCCTCTTAGATGCAGCCCTCTCAGTAACAAGGTGTTATTTCAGTGATCCATGAAGTATAGCTCTTTTCTACCCCCACCATAATGGTGGTGGTTGCTGCCTTTCTTTCATATGGAACATGCATTCAATTAATTTGTAGTTAGATATTGTAGTGGGATCACTGTGTGCCTTTGCCTCACTTATCTGTTTCTGACCTTTAGAAATCAACCTTAGGAGTACCAAAAGATCTATCTCCTTCCTTGAGACCAGCAGGATGAAAGTGCCTCACTACCATCAGGAATGAACTAGCATCAAAACAGTCAGCTCATTGGAGAGGCTACTAGGAAGGCCAGGCTGGGATAGCTGATACCAATGGAGGGGAAATGTAACATGACTAATTGTCAGAGTTGCAAAAACTGATTTAATGTCCACCCCAGTTGGACATTATTTCTTTTCGTTTACCCTCCTAGTTGCAGGGTTAGGATATTGAATCCTATTTAAATTGTTTTTGTAATGAACACTGTGCTTCTCCTGTGCTTCTTTTTCCTTTCTGTGTAGAAATAAGTTCTCTATCAGGGCTAGTTCATAATGTGCATTGAACATCTCTTTTACTTCCCTCTTTTTGGAAAACTCTAGATTAGAACCAAAAATAGAATTCATCCTGGAGTAGCCCAGGTCAAGTTTGATGAGCCAATAAAAATGAGAATGGAGAGTCTACTTCCCTAAATGAAGGCAAAGGTTTCCCCAGAGTTGAATCTGGCAAACTTCAATGACCAGATAAAGATTAGGTACTGGCATACCTTCTTATTCCAAGCTAAGTATGCCTAGGGCCTACAATCTTCATATGAAAGACTCAAAGTACTTCACTATCCTGATTGCCATCCTTTGAACATTCCAGCTGATTGTTGTTTATAAAAAAATTAAATTAATTCTTTTTAAAAAATATTTTATCTTCCTACTTGTTTATAATAACAATTTTCAGCATACATTTTCCAACATTATAAGATCCAAATTTGTTTCCTTTCCTCCCTCCCCTCCCTCTTCCTGATGGAAAGCAACTTTATCTGTGTTATACATGTGTTATCATACAAAACATACTTCCATATTGGTCATTATTAAAAGAGAATACTCATATAAAACCCAAACCCCCAAATAAAAACATAAATGAATTAATATGAAAAATAGTAGGCTTTTGTGTGACCCTGGGAAAGTCACTTAACCCCCATTGCCTAGCCCTGTAACAAATAAAATTAATATAGAAGGAAGTATATAAAAGATATTAGGGTTTAAAAATTGTTTAAAAAATAGTAGTCTTTGATCTCCATCCTGATTCTGACAGTTCTTTCTCTGGAGGTGGATAGAATTCTCTGTCATAAGTCCTTTAGAACTGTCCTGGATTATTATATTGCTGAGAATAACTAAGTCTTTCACAGTTGGTCATTTTATAATATTGCTGTAACTATATACAATTCTCCTGGTTCTACTTATTTTGCTTTGCATCAATTCATGAAAGTCTTTCTGGCTTTTTCTGAAATCATCCTGCTCATAGTTTTTTTATAGTACAATAGTATTCCATCAGTATCGTACACCACTATTATTCAGCCATTCCCCAGATGATGGGGAATTGACATTCTTTCAATTTCCAATTTTTTCACCACCACAAAAAGAGTTGCTATAATATTTTTGTGCAAGTAGGTCCTTTACCTTTTTTAAAATGATCTCTTTGGGACACAGACCTAGTAATGGGATTACAGAATCAAAGGGTATACACAGTTTTATAGACCTTTGGGCATAGTTCCAAATTGCTCTCCAAAGTGGTTGGATTAGTTCACAACTCCACCAACAATGTAATAGTATCTCAATTTTGCCACATCTCCTCCAACATTTATCACCTTTACTATCACATTGGCCAATCTGATAGGTATGACGTGGTACCTCAGAGTTGCTTTAATTTGCATTTCTCTAATCAAGTGTGATTTATAACATTTTTTTCATATGATCATTGATAGCTTTGATTTCTTCATCTGAAAACTGTTCATATCCTTTGAACATTTATCAGAGAATGGCTTGTATTCTTATAAATTTGACTTCATTCTTTATACATTTGAGAAATTAGAATGTTATCAGAGAAATTTGCTTTAGCCCCCCCTCCCCCTTTGGTTGTTTCCCTTCTAATCTTGATTACAGATTGATGCCCTTCTTAAACCAGGGCACTCAGAAGTGATATGATACTCTAGATGAGGTATGATGAGGGCAGAGTACAATAGGACCACCTTCTCCCTATTCCTGTTAGTGATGCCTCTCTCAATGAAACCCATTGCATTTCTTTTTTTCCCCTGCCACATCATTGACTTAAATCCATTAAATGCTTATTTTTCAGAACAGTTGCTGTTTATCCATGCCTCTTGTCTTATACTTTTGTTTTTTATACCAAAGTGAATGACTTTACATTTGTCTTTATTGGATATCATCTAATTTCAGTGAGCTTACAGCTTGACAAAGCAAGATCCTTTTAGATCTTTACTCTCACATCTTTCCCCTTCTCTCCAATTATATAGCCATCATCTGAGTTCAGGCCATTGTCACCAGTTACTTACCATAGCAATGTGCTCTTAATTTAATTTCTTGTCTCTTTCCCCTCTAAACCATCCTCCATACAACTGCTAAATGGACATTTCTAAAGCATAAGTCTGATTGCATCATTCCCCTGCTAAATAAATAGCAGTAACTTCCTTTTGCCTCTAGGGTAAAATACAAATGCCTCTCTTTGACTTGTGAAGCTCTTCTTCTCAGTATACCTGGAGCTATGTTATCAGGTTTAATTCATATTTCTGTTGGGCCTCATAACCATAGAGGATACATCCCAAGACCTACCAAGGATGACTGAAATTGCATATAGAAAGGAACACTTGTTTATTCCCTATATATGTGTTCTTGCTCTCTGTTTTTGCCTCTTGCCTCAGCATTCCATGGTGTGAGTAGAGGAGACTGCCACAGGGGCAGATTGATGCTGTAGGAAGTTTTCTAGTGCTTGGTGGATGAACTTTATGGATAACTGAAGCCAAGGAAAATTAAATCATGATAAGGAGGCATCACTGTACTTTCAGTCTTGAACTTGGTTCTAATAAAATGGGCTTGCTTGTTATTCCTGGCAAAAAATATTCAATCTCTTGTCATTTTATCTTTTCACAGGAACTTCTCCATTCTTTTGTTCTCTTATTTTCATTTTTGACTCATAAAATCCCTAGCTTCTTTCAAAGTTTAGTTCAAATGCTACTTACCTTTTCTACATGATTTTGCATGTATTTTCCATTTAATTCTTTGTGTACACGTTGTCCTCAGTCCCTTCCTCCCAAAGGATTCAAGCTCCTTGGGGATAGGGAATGTTTTGGTTTTGCCTTTGAATCCTCAATGCCCAGCACAATGCCTGATATACAGAAGGATTATGCCCCAGGAAGGTGATTATTAGGACACTTTCAACATCTTGTAAGGTCTTGCTACTTATCATTATCTTTTTGCATACTTATCATTATCATTACTTTTTTGCATCTCTGATTGCATGATGGAGCTATAAACTCCAAACCTCCATTTAAGGAGAGAGTTCAGGTCAAAACCTCTCATTTCTCTTCTGACTTCAATACTTTGGGACTCCTCTGACTAACTTCTTTTGCATCTCTTTTCATTAGTTCCTTCCCATGTTCTACTCCTTTTTCTTCTTCTCAAATCTTCTTAGCTTCCTTTTGTGTTCTGACTTCTTCAATCAAATTTTAAGCTTCTTAAGGACGATGACTTTCTTTTTTTCCACATTTTTTCCCCAGGGTTGTGCACGACAACTCTTAATAAATATTTTTCCACTATTTATTAATATTTTAATAGATGTTAGTTTATTTATTTATAAATTTATTTATGGAAGTGATCTGGTAGTGTTTCAGAACTGGGTGCAATCAGCATAATATCATCTTCAAACAGGAACATTTGGAGGAACTTCATTAATCTTACTGACAATAAATGGCTGCTAATTTTTAGCTTAATTGTTTTTTGAAACTATTCCTCCTAATCCTTTTCTCAATATTCATGGAAAAGTCACCCCCCTTACTTCTCTGATTAATCTTTATTGATTGGCTTCACTGGTTTTTCTTCTGTTCTTTTCTCTCCCTTCACCCCAAATGGGGAACATCCCAAGACTCTGTTCTTGCCCCTCTTCCTATATACAAAGGATATAATCCAAAGCATATTGATGCAAACTGATTAAATAGAATTGAGGAACTAATCTCTGGTAGGTAACTGGGGGAAGAACACCCTAGAATGGAGACTTGAATTGTTTAACATTAAATAATATCTGCCCTAATATCCAGGGGATATTCCTGGAACCTTGAGCAAGTGATATTGCTGACCTCACCCTAGAAGAGTGAATATTGAATGAAAAATTCATCCGTGGTTTTCTCAGAATGTGACTACCAATTGCAATCTGCACAAAATTTTCTAGGTTCCTTTCTTTACACAGAATACAGAAAAATTTCTATGGAGGTTATAGACCTCCCCCACTGAAATCCAAGAAAATTTCCCATGTGACCTTATTCCAAAGGCTCTTCAAAAGGATCTATGTCACTTCAAGGCCTTTCCTTCTGGAATTCTAAACTTTCTGAGTGACAGAACAGAGAGGTTCAGGTAGAGACAACAGAAAACAGTCAGACATAAAAGTGAAACCAGTGACATTGTCCTGCTCTTATTGCTTGAACAAAATACTTTATCTCTTGGCTCTGGACATTTTCATTGACTCTCCTTCATGTTTTGGTTAAAATTATTTTGAGAGACTGATTTTGGTTAAGAAATATTAGTTTATTGAGTATACCAGCTCATTGATTAGGCCAGCATCATAACCAATAAAGTGACATAGGTCAGTGGCCCTCTAGAACAACCAGAGACCCTGAAGCTTGGTCAGGCAGCTCAATAAATAGAATTTTAGGAGCTCATTATTCAGCCCCTCCCTTGAACATCCCAAGACATCTCTAATTGGCAGAAAGTTAATTAAGAGGTGATCCATTCAAGTATCTATCCCTCCCCATCCTCATATCATGGGGAATACATACAGAGAAAAGAATACTTGTCCCCTTCACTTATTAACTAAATTCTTTTAAAAAGGAAAACATTCTTTGGTTCTCTTAAAGGCAAAGAAAATCTAAAAAGCAGTAGACTGGTTGGAATCTCTGACCCAGATCCAAGTCACTGGAATACACAGTAATTCTTCCTAATAAACAAAAATTGGGGCCTTTCTATTCCAGGGCCCTGACATAAGAATTAATTCAATATATGAAAAATAAATTCTCATTTTCATGCCTGGAAAGTTTTCCTTCCTCATCTATACCTCTTGATTTCATTGGCTTCTTCTAAGTTCTACATAAAATTCTACTTTCTACAGAGTCTTTTAAAATCCCTCTTAATTCTAATACCATTCCCCTCTTAATTATTTCTTATTCATCCTGTAAATAGCTTGTTTGTACCTGGTTATTCTCTCCCCCATTTAAGTTGAGAGCTCCTCAAGGGCAGACACTATCTTTTGACTTCCTTTGTATACCCAGCACTTAGTACAGGGCCTGATATATAGCAGACACTTAACAAATGCTTGCTGACTGGCTCAATGATACTACTTCTTTGCATCTCAAAACTGAGAGATTGTTCTCAATGACATTTGAATAAAACAAAGTTTGAGAAAATAAAAGGGAAATGAAGTTGTTAAGTGTTTATTTTTCACATTTGTAGCTATGTTTTTACATAATTTACCCTGGTAAAACTGTGAACTGATCATCTTCCATGTCAAGGAACATTTCTTTCTGAGTCATCAAACTGCTCTTGCATCACGACAAATCATTCTGATAATGGGCAGTTCAGAGAAGGCCAGAATCCAAAGAAAATCTGCAATTATGCAGCAAAAATGGAGTGCTTATGGAATGAGCTTAATTACAGATGTTCGCTTACCCCCAACATATTGCCATGAAGATTTATGCACATTTTGTCATTTAATGATTTTTATAAATGGAAACTACATCATACGCAAGCATGCTCATTGCTCTGTGACATGAGAAAGACACTAGACCTGATACTTTTGGAAAATGAAGTGCTTTGAAAATCTATGAAATAATCTTGTCAGGATAGTCAAAAGACCAAGATTCCAGTTTTTGATAGACCATCATTGAATAGTGCCAAATTTATACCAGATTTTCTTTTTGTGCCTGTTTCCAGAACTGAAAATGGAGGCCAGCGCACTTGTTCTTCCCCATCTCTCAGGTATGTCATGAACATAAATATGATGATGTATGATGGATTTTGATTCCTTGGAAGCATAGTACAACATAAGCTCAAAATGTTCCTAACATTAATATGGCTCTATTTATTTTTTTGAGCTACTCAAGATGAAATGTGTCAATTATTAGAATAGGATGGAGAATTCAGTGAGGAAACCCCCTTTTCCAATTGTAGCTGACAAATAATCTCTTACTTGGATAGGTATAATTTCTAGAAAATTGCTGAAGGCACATAGATGTTACTTTTGAAAATTTAATTTAAATTTACATGTTAGTATAATTTTCAATAATTGCTTCCTGACATTTTGAGGGCCATGTTCTTTCAGAATATTCCCCTGTTCCCACTCCCACTCCCTAAAACAGCACATAATATGTGTTATGCATGTGCTGTCATGCAATACATAATTTCATGTTTGTCATGTTGTGAAAGAAGACACATATTGCTTACACAAGAAAAAAACTCATGAAGGCAATAAAGTGAAGAATGTTATGCTTCAGTCTGCATTCAGACTCTATCATTTCCTTCTATGACAGCGGAGAGCCTTTATTTTGTCAAGAATCTCTTGGAGATTCTTGGAGTTGTTCACATAGATGTTAGATGACTTGTTCATTGCAATACAATTACTAAATGACAATCAGGATTTAAACCCATCTTTATGTCTTCAAAAATTAGTCTTCTCTTGACTCTTCCTTGCTGCTCCTTGACTTATTAGAACTATAATTGGAAAGTCTGGGGAGTTTACTTAGACTTTCTCTAGCCTTGGTCTTAGTAGGATTGTTCTCTCTATTTCTTTTTTTACTACTCCTTCATTTTCTACTTTACTTGTTTCTTCTTTCTTCACCTTTCCCAACATCTTTCATTTTTCCAGGTGCATCTTCTTTATGTTTTTGATCCCACGGACTTAGTGATATATCTTAGCTATTTTGTAATCTGGTTTACCTAAAGTCATAATTTATATTTATTTTGCATCATCACCTTTCGTTGTGGGATATTTGAAAATAATAAAGCCAGATGATTTTTGAGAATATATGCCATCTGGGCTATTATTTCTTTCTGGCCTTTTTTTTCTTTTGCTGAAACTTGCCCATTTGCACATGGGCATGCCTATTCACTTATTCATCAAAAAATATGTATTCATTCATTTTTAAACCTTTATCTTCTGTCTTAGAATCCATTCTCAGTGTCAGGTCTAAGATAGAAGAGCAGCAATGGCTAGGCAATTGGGGTTAAGTGACTTGTTCAGGGTCACACAGCTGGGAAGTATCTGAGGTCAAATTTGGACTCAGGACTTCTCATCTCCATGGCTCTTCATCCATTGAGTCACCTGACTGCCTCCCAAAAAAACATTTATTAAGTACTTATAATGGGCCACAAAATGATTCTGATCAGATTAGCTAAGATTTGGGAAATGAATTGCTAGAACATATTCCTTCATGTATTATAGTAAATTTTGTAATCTAATAGAGGAGGTAAGATATTAATGCAAAGATTACACATATAATAGGAGATAACTTGCAATAAGTGCCATAAGAAGTCTAAAATATCAAAAGTATTTAGGGGAAGAAAAACCATTAAGACTAAGAACTCTGACTTGAGTCAAAAATGGATTCTCCATTGCCTCCATGCAAAAGGTTCAGCTGTTTTTCTTTGTCTTGGAAATCATCTTAAAACAGTTATTAAAGGTGATATGTCTTATCAGTGCTTTCGTATGATGTAGTTAAAGAAACATTGGATTTGGAGTCAGAGACCAGCTTGTGAATTCTGATTCTGCCAACTACTAGCTGTAGTAAGTAGCTTCTTGTAAGCTGTAGTAAGTAGTTTTCAGTCCAAGGTCTGTAAAATGAGGCGCTTGGATCAGATAATTGGGCCACTTCCTGTTTGAATGGAATCATTTTGTTTATTCATTTTGATCTGGATTAAGTGATATTTTGAAAGTTTTTGAACCAGACCTGTCTACCAGAAAGATTATTTGGGGATCAATGTAAAAGAAAGCTTTGAGAAGAGAGAGATTGGAGGGCAGGAGTCCAGTTACGTTATTCCCTTAGTTTTGATGAGGGATGAAGAGGCCCTGAACTACAATGGTGACAATGACTGAACCAAGTGGGTTGATGGCAGATTTATGGTTGAGGTTAGTATTTTAAATTTAGAGCAGTTAGAAAGTGATGATATTTAGTAAATAACTTTTGGGGTTGAAGGACAGGAGTAGTTGAAAATGAACACAAAGTTTTAAGTCTAGGTGACTGGGTAGATAATGGTACCATTAATGGAAATAAGGAAATTGTGAAAGGTTTTAAAGCTTTAATAGCTTCTCTCACAGAGACTGTGGATGCTATCCTTATATCTTTTAAGAGGTGATAGAATTTAGGAGAAAACAATTTAATTTTTATTCTGAAGAGACTATTAACTGTGGTGTATTGAATGAGATTCTAAGAGGATTGAGAAAAATGCTAGGATGACTTCTTTCTTGAGAAAATTATTTTAGCTCTACAAAGAAATATTAAGAAGCGCCTTTAATTGGTATCCTGAGATATAAATTGTGGCGGTAGAATTTTGTTAGAATTGTGTTTCCATAATTGGAATGGTAATGGTGGTTAGAGGTGACTATGACTCTGATTTTTCTCACAGGTTATTATTATCTCACATAATCTCACATAATTATTATCTCACAGATAATAATTGTAAGTAGTTATTTATATCTTTGTTTTTATTATTTATTATATTATAGTAAATCACATAGTAAGTAACTTTGGTGTTAATTTAAGGTTATGAAATTAAGAGATTATAGGGAGAGAGAGAAAAAAAACACAGAGAGACAGAAATATAGAAATATAAACAAAAATTTGTGGGAAAAGAAGTTTCTCCAGTAAAAAAGACATTAAATAAACTGTGTTGGGATTTGGAGATAATTGAATAATTAATGAGATTTTACAATTTTTAAAATTTTGTAATTAATGAGAAAATATCAGACCATGCCCATTGCTTGATTTAGAATATATAGAGAAGGTAACAAGTCAGGTAGTAGACTGAAGAGTAGGGTTTGTCAATTAGAAGGGTAAGTTGTCAACCAGATTCTAAATTCTTCTACAAAGGTCAAATAATGAATTCAGATTTGAATATGTTGAGTTTGAGGTGCCAGAAGAACATCCAGGTATCCTAGATGGTAGGAAATGATGGAGTGGATCTACATGAGCCTGGAGCTAGAGCTAGGGATTTGGGAGTCTTCTGCATAGAGATGATCACTGAAGTGGATGAGATCATCAAAGAAGAAAATATTGAGAGGGAAAAAAGATCAAGGGCCACCCTGAGGGGATACTCACACTTGTTGGGTCAGAAAGAGAAAAATGAAGTATAGAAGCATTGGATTGGTCAGAGAGGTAAAAGGGGAAGGAGAGAGAACAATGGCATGTAAAAATGTGACTTACATGTATGATTCTCTAAACCCTTTACCAAAAAAGCTAGTAGGGTGTTAGCCATTACTATTGCCATGTGGGCTAATGAATAAATGCAACTTAATAGGCTATAAAGAATCCCAGTAATAAATAAGCAAAGAAGGCAATCAGAAGTTATGAGTCACCAATAAACCAGTTCATTATACACAAAACCATCAAGAGAGTAATGTAGTAATCAAATTCATGAAACCAGACCAAGTTGAACACAGAGGAAAGGAAGCAGAGATCAAGACAAGGTTAGATCAGAGCCATTTCATGATGTTGTATTTGATTAGAATTTTGCTGCTTTTACTCTTCTCTCTCCTACCTCCCATTGCATTAAAAAAACCCAAAACAACTCATCTTACATCTTAGAATCAATACTAAGCATTGATTCCAAGGCAGAAGAGTGGTAAAGGTTGGGCAATTGGAGTTAAGTGACTGGCCCAAGGTCAAACAACTAGGATGTGTCTGAGGCCAGATTGGAACCTAGGACCTCCTGTCTCTAACCACTGAGTCACCTAGCTGCCTCTCTTCCATTGCCTTTTAAACATACCTACCTAAGAGATGTTCTGAGGAGGCTCTATATACCTCATACCCACATATGCTACTAGGAACCAAGAACAGCTCAACACAATATAGGTGATAAAATAAAGGTATGTTTTGAGGCTATACCTCACTAAACAGGGACAGGTTATATGAGAGATATACTAGAAAGGTTACTGCTAGGACTGAGTTTTAGGAAACCCCTAAGAGATATTAGACAGAAAAAGGCAGCATTATGCTTGTCAATCAGCCAGCATTTATTAAATCCTCATTATGTGTCAGGCTCTGTGTTGGGCAGTACACTATGTGATTTATAGCAAACAAGTTATATAAGATGGGACTCCTAAGAGGTTTTTCTACATTTGCATGCCCAAGAGCGATTGGAAATCATTGTTTTAATTATTCAGCAAATGATAGCTATTAAGCATTCTAACCTCTCCCAGTGAAAACTGTCCTTAGCCAAAGAAGATTTATTAGTGCCCCAAGAGGCAGTAGATCTCTGCTCACTGGCAGCAGAAATCAGACTTTGGGATTTGGAAGTACGTAGCTGAGATGTAGAAAGAGAACAAATTATCGGAGGGCTTTGTTGGTTTTGAAAATATGTAGCTAGCTGAGATGTAGAAAGAGAAGAAATTATTTGAAGGGCAGGTTGGATTCAGGATTGTATTCAAGGGGAGGAGGAAAGGCCCTAGATAAAACAGGGGAAGAGTTCATGATTTCTCCAAGTGTGTTCCTCTACTTTCCCCTCCCCCACAACCTTTTTTGGAGGAAGTATTCCAAAGGCCCATCAAAGATGAGCTCTATTAGCCAAAGGGTCAACTTGACACTTGCTGAGAAAAAAAGACTCTGCTGTTATGCCTTTACTATAAAACTCAATGCTGAGGATTGAATTAGATAGTTTTGTGTCTTGTCAGATTTGCTAAGTTTCTGAAAAATAAATTCAAGAGAAATGAATCTACTAGAACACATTTCTCCATGTTTCGAAACAGATGTTTCGGCAAATGCTTAAAAAAGTGCTGCATTGTCCATAACCTGAAAAGATTATCCCGTACTAAGAAATTCTTCATCTATAGTCAAATACAAGTTCCATGAAGGCAAGAACAGCTTTGGTTTTTGGTTTTTATGACCCCAGTATGTAGCATAGCATCCTGGACATCTCATGTACATGATAGCTTCTTGTTGAATTGAATTATATTGACTTAGTTATAATATTTCTTCATGACAATCTTTTATGACAAAGGATCTCCCCACTCTTGACCCATGCAATAGTCATTGTATAATATAGAAATGAAATAAGATATATAGATATAGATATGGAGATAGATAGATAGATAGATAGATAGATAGATAGATAGATAGACAGATAGATAAAGTTTTTCTTAAAGTTGTCCCAGGGGCAGGAGAGTGACTGAGGCAGAAGGAATTCTGTGCATGAGTTTGGAATTGGAAAGGGGTAGGGCAGAAGGAGTTCTGGTGACAGTTGGTTGATCCTTGGCTGTGAGAGGATCAGTTGCTCTGCTCTGCTCTCTCTCTGACCATAGCTCTGATTGTGACATCTTGAGGGTTTTTCACTTTCCTCACTGTGGAGAAACATCAGGAAGAAAAATTTGTTAGAGCTGCTGCTGTGAAAACTGTTGTGTGAAAGGAGGGAGACCAGAAGACCATGTTTGCCTTAGACTCTGAGGGAAACCTCTAAAGTCATACTCAGCTGGAGTGAGCTCAGCCATTTTTGCTCACTATATTTCTAAATCTGGAGATAACTTTAATAATGGATAATTAAGGATTTAGTTAGCTTAGCATAGATAGTTGGGGATCTTAGTAAGAAATAAGGAGACATAGCGTAGCCCTGGTGAATTCCTGAGACTGGAAGACTTTGTCTTGCCAGGAGATTTGGTTGGGTGGAGTGATTTAGCTTCTTTAGTGTTAAGGAAACCTTTTATATAATCCATAAATCTTTAATATGTATATATAATTATATAATTAAAATTTTATAAAATAAATAAATAAAATTATATAAATAAAGTTATAAGTTTTTGTAAGAAAGCTCTCCAGACCAATTTGTGCACTGAGTCCTAAGGAGGGAAACTGTGAATACTTTGTGGACACCTAGCAAAGTATATTACCACATTTAATATCCCAATATTACAATAGGAAGCAAAAGAAAACAAGTAGTTGTTATATTTTTTACCTTATAGATTTGTGATCTATGTGCTTTTGTTCTGCTATCAAGTAATCTTTACCTTTCAGTTCCTATTACTTCTTAGCATTACAAATATTTCTATCCATGACACTAAAAAAAAAAGTGTACTGGATTTCATCAATGTTGGTATTCCTTGAAATGAGCTTGCCCATTTTTGTTGACTCATTCTGTATCAAAACACTCATATAAGTTACTCATGGAGATTCACACAAAGTTCGGGGGAATCTCTTTGCCTTCTTTTCCCCTTGTATGTATAGCAATGGAGCACTTGGCCTGCCTATTGGTTTGTTTCTCTATTTCTATTACTGACCATTTTTCAAGTCACACATTTATCTCAGGATATATTTTCTCTTATTTATAATTTTTCATTTGTAAAATATTTCAATTTGCTCAGACCCACAATGTGCCATTTTGGTGCTCTTTGTGTTATTCTTTACTCTTCATATATTCTACTGTTCTAGGGCTTATAGTCACATATCACCAGAAGAATGGAAGGCATTAAATATATGAGCCTTCCTTTCTCTCTCCCTCCCTCCTTCTGTCTTTCTCTCCTTTCTTTCCTTCCTTTATTTATTTTTTCCTCTGTGCTCCCCTCCCTCCTTCCCTCCTCCACTTCTTCCCTTTTTTCCTTCCTTCCTTCCTTCCTTCCTTCCTTCCTTTCCTTCTTCTTCTGCCTCTTCTTCTACTTTTCCCCCTTCTTTTTCTCTTTGTTTCTCCTTACTTCTGTCTTAGAATCAAACCTAAGTGTCGCTAAGTAGCTGCCCCTGGGCCTTTCTTTCAAGGAGAATCTTACAATTTAAATCTTCTAATTTTTCAAAGGCAATCTAGTCCACTTACTTCCTCTTGTTCAATTCTGGGCCCAAATCATTGTGTATTTATAGTGTCTCTCCAAGACATTTATGCTAATGAAAGAGGTCTATTGGTTGTTCAAATGTATATCACATTTTAGACAAGAGACATTTTTCATCTATTTGAATTTTCCCGGGTGGTTAGTTAGGCCAACTCTCTTGAGTAATTATAGATTTTATATAGGAGGCTCTGTTGTGTTCTAAGATTTGATATGATCAATACAATGTCATCTCCAAGAAGGAGCAAATTATAAGACCTCCTGATCTAGGAGTAATTCTTTAACTAATTCTCCACAGGAGCTCTTCCATGAAAGTAGTGAACATGTATATATAGCAGGCATATTTTCCTGTTTTGGGTCTCGTTTGGTCAAAATCAGAGGGTCAGCAAAACAAATTATTTCTGTTATTCCATGATTCATATATAATTTAAACATGTATAGGAGACAATCTTACTTTGCAAGAGCTTTTAAGGTAGAATATGCTTTCCTGAACCAGATATTTTATTAGTCAAAAAACAATGATCATATCAACAAAACAAGAAGTATTTTTTAAACTTATGAATGTTTTTGCATTCTTAGTGTGCTTTTCAGAAAATGAGTAAAAGAACTTATTTCCATTATTCCACAATTCGTATATAATTTTAACATGTATAGGAGATACTTTCCTTTGTGAGAGCTTTTAAGGTTGAATTTTGTTCTCCTGAACCAAATATTTTTATAGTCAATAAAGAATGAGCATGACAACAAAACAAATATTTTATTCAATTTATGAATGTTTTTGCATTCTTAGCATACTTTTAAGAAAATGAAATAATAATAAAGCATGATTATGATCATATCAGTCACTTGTTTCAGAGACTCCTGATTGCCTCTAGGATCCAATGCAAACTCCAGGAAAATATCAATGTCCCAAGGAGACTTCAGTGGCCATTGACTCACGGACTCACTTTTTCAGCTTGGTAAGAATGGTGCATGCATATAACAGGGGTATCATCTTTGATGAAAGCATGATACACAATTTGCAGGCTTTCTCAGATGACTTTCAATAGTAGAACATAAAGAGTCATAGCTGGAGAGCTGGAAGGGGCCTTAAGGGCAAGATTGTCCAATACTTCACTTTTTAGATGAGAAAACTGAAGCTCAAGGTAGTCATGACTAGCCCAAAGTACAAAGATGTAGGATCAGAGAAAAGATTTAATCTGGGGTCTCCAACTCCAGAGGCACTATCCACTATAATAAGCCATCTCCACATTTTAATAGCTATACATGCTTACACACAGACACTTATACACATACACATATGGAAGTACATATATGTAGTTATACATAGATAAACATAGGTACCCACGTATACATACCTATATAAGTATGTATAACTATCCATGCTATATATACATAAATAGTTATACATGGCTAAGAAGTACAGAAAACACTAGATTTGTTGTCTATCATTTATTGATTTTTTTAAAAAGCACTTGACTTGATAGGAAAGTAATAATGTGTCTTTGAAAGCTTTTCTCACTGTGTCTGCTATGTGTGTGTTTATATGTGTACATGGGTTTTTGTGTGTGTGTGTGTGTGTATTGAAATACTAGACTTCTTTTTTTTTCTTTAGAATATTTTTCCATGGTTACATGATTCCTCCTCCCCTCCTCTTTCTTCCCCCTTCCTGAAGCTGACAAGCAGTTCCACTGGGTTATATTTATATATATCATTATTCAAAGCCTATTTCCATGTTATTTGTATCTGCAGTAGAACGATCCTTTAACATCAAAACCTTAATCACATCCCTATCACACTATGTGCTCAATCATATGTTTTTCTTCTGCATTTCTGCTCCCACAGTTCTTTTTCTGTATGTGGGTAGCATTCTTTCTCATAAGTTCCTCTGGATTGTCCCGGATCCTTGCATTGCTCCTAGTACAGAAGTCCGTTACATTTGATTGTACCATAGTATAATCAGTCTCTGTGTACATTGTTCTTCTGGATCTGCTCCTTTCACTCTGTATCAGTTCCTGGAGGTCTTTCTAGTTCACATGGAATTCCTCCAGTTCATTATTCCTTTGAGCACAGTAGTATCCCATCACCATCAGATGCCACAATTTGTCTAGCCATTCCTCAATCAATAGGCACCCCCCCTCATTTGCTAATTTTTTGCCACCACAAAGAGCGTGGCTATAAATATTTTTGTACAAGTCTTTTTCTTTATTATCTCTTTGAGGGAAATACTAGACTTCTTAATAGATGTGGCTGAAGTAACAGTTTAACACTCTGCTGAGATATGACATTAAATGAAGTATAAAACAGGGATACCCATGAGTATGTAAAGGCACTCTTTATCAGTGCTACTTAGGATATCCTACATAGTCAAGATGAAAGGAAGACTCACCAAATCCTTCCAGCTTTGCTATTAAAGGCCATGTTTTCAAAATGTTCCTGTTTACAGAGGAAATGATATAATTGAATTAGAAAATTTTCACTTTGGAGCTGCTTAAGCGAAATCCATAGCAATAGGAAAGTGATATACACTGGGGAAAAAGTGCATGAAAACATATTACTCATGCTGAGAGTTGTAGCAGGATGAGAAAAACTCATACACAGTATTGCTCTCTATGTTGTTTCAATTACATCTTGGCAAAAATGCTGGAACGATTTGCCATTTCTTCAACTTATTTTATAGATGAGGAAACTGAGGCAAACAGGTTTAAGTGATTTGCCCAGGATCACACAGCTACTAAGTGTCTGAGACTGGATTTGTACACAGGTCTTCCTGACTCCAGGGCTAGAGCTCTATCTACTGTACCACTCACTTAGCTCTCAAATGGAAAACTCCAGGTCCAGCATTTTATTAATTATACCCACAGCTGCCTCTAGAATAAAAAAATTATTATTGGCATTTAATTACTAAGCTACTCTGAAGTGGATTAATGGAGATTATATGATGTTGTAGGAAGAGCATTAGATTGGAGTAACAGGACAAGGGTTTAAAGCCCACCTTTCCTTCTACTTGTCTGACTTTGAGAAAGACACTTGACTGCTGGACCCATCTCTTCATTTTTAAGTTCTCTCCCAGCTCTAAATCCTATGATCCTTGTAAAGATTAAAATTAACATATAATAACTAAGTATTGTATTTTATAAAGTTTATTAATAATAACTAAAGAGCTAGCTAACCCAATGTTGGTCACAAGAGAAGAGAGAAAAAATGGAGTTACAAAACTATATAAATAATAATGTAAAGATGCACATAAATTAAAAAGGGAAAGGAATTTTAGGATGAGGAATGAATTCTGGGAGATGGAGACAAAGGGTTCAAGATTTTTTCTAAACTACACATCCTACAATCTTCAGCTGAATCAGAGAACTGGGAGGAAGCTGTGAATATGGAACAGGCTTCATAGAAAAGCTGTGCTTTGAAGGAAGCTAATGAGTCTAAAACAGCAAAAGAGAGAAGAGAGTATTTTCAAGGCATGGGAGACTGTAGAAGGCCACAAAATTTTTTTGAGGAGAAGAGTGATATTCAGATCTGTGTTGAAAACACATAGAAGCCTTTAGTGATTTTGGCGAATGCTCTATGAAGCACTGATTTCTGTGAAGGCAAAAGAGAGAAGGAAATGCATTTCAAGACTTGGGAGTCATCTTATAAGAGCAAGGAAATGAGAGATGCAATGCCCTATACAAGAAGTTTACTGGAAGAGATAGTGTACGAGGAGGAGTAATATGAAATAATATTGAGAGGTAGATGGGAGACATATTGTGAAGAGTCACTGTCAAACTGAGCATTTTATCCTAGAGTCCATAGAAGGCCATGAAAAATTTTTGAGAAAGGCAGTGATATTTCTATCTGTGTTTAAAAATGTAGAAAGCTTGTAGTGCTATGGATGAATCTTCTATGTAGAATTAATTTTGGGGAAGACAAGGACCAAGTGTCATATATGATGTTAAGAAGTTGTGTATGTATTGATTTGTGATACACGTTGGTGGGAAGGATATATCCACTGATGAGATGATTCATGAAAGGATCAAATTGTTGAGAAATAGAGTGGATAGTTTTACGGTATCCTGCAGTTTACAAAACCTTTCGTATACACAATCTCACTTAATCATCTCATCTTCCCTGTGAGATAGAAAGCTATCACTGTTTGTTTAGCATACAGAGTGATCTGGAGTTAGCTTTCCATTTGAGAACTCAGTTGTTTCATTCATATATTGATGGAAGAAGATTTGTTTTTATATCCAATGTTTTATTCATTCAGTACTAATTATGTAATAAAGTTACATATGCTCCCTGCCCAGCAGGCTCAGCTTATTTGGTACTAGATTATACTAAAGGTTTCTGACTTGAGTTGTTCCCTTTGGTTATTGGATACAATTAAATCACAAAATCTTCAAGGGTTACAGTAAACTTTAGGGAGTTGAAGGCTGAGGAAAGTCATAGAATTGAAGACCAAGAATGAAAAAAGCTGGGATCAGAGCTCTCATGCTTTTACCACATGTGGTTTAAAACATAAGAAGAATTTATTCAGAGTTTAAAGATTTGTAAGATGCTTCACAAGTATTATTCCATTTTATCCTCGCAACAACTGTGGGAGGAAGGTACTATTATTATTCCCATTTTACAGATGAGATGATAGAAGCAAATAGAAGTTAAATCACTTACCCCACGTCACACAGCTAGTAAGTGTCTGAACAGGATTTGAGGGCAGGTCCTCCCAACTCTGGGTCCTTCACTTGATTAATTGTACCCCCTAGTTTTCTCTAGAATTAAAAAAAGAATTATTATTGACATTCAATTACTGAGCTACTAGTGCTTTAAGGGAGATTATATGATGTTGTAAAAAGAACATTAAACAAGGGTTTAAATCTTGTCTTTGCTTTTACTGGTGTGACTTTGAGCACGTCACTTAACCTCTGGACCCATTTTCTCTTTTTAAAGGTTCCTTCTCAGCTCTAAGTCCTGTGATCCTACAGTTCTTAGAGTTCCTGAAGGAACAGTATAGTGGTTCTTTTGCCTGTTGGAATCATTTAACTATGGTATCATTGGTGATATTTTCAGGGATTTTAATAACATTTAGACTGCATGCTTGAAAGTGTCCCTGCTAGAAGAATATACACCAGATGGGACAGGGGAAAAAATAACCCTCTAGCTCAAATTCAGTAACCAAGGGAATTTTGTTAAACAAGTAAGCTAATGATATTCTGAAAAGTCACACACACAACACTAGGATATATATGCTTTGCATAAAGGTCCCTCACTTTGCTGCAGTCTCTTGTTAAATAGAATGGCTTACTTTTTCATCCCAGAGGCAATGTGTGAGAGTGGAAAGGCTCTTATGCAAGAAGAGATACTTGACTGAAGCATACAAGAAGTGTTTCAAGCGTATTAGCAGGAAGATGTGTGTTAAGTGGTAGTGGGTAGTCGGTTTCTCTGCTAGCTAGGTGACACAGTGGATAGAGTGTGGGACTTGGAATCAGGAAGATCTGAGTTTGAATTTGATATCAAATATTTCCTAGCTATGTGAACCTGGCAAAGTCACTTTATTTTTCTCAGCCTCATCTTAGTTCAGGATCTCATCAGCTCTAGCTGGGACGATTGCAGTTACCTCCCATTTGTTCTTACCAAAATCTTTTACTTCTCCATCTCATCCTGACAAAGCTACCAGAGTAGTGATACCAAAGTACAGAGAATTTTCCTAAAGCACAGGCCTGATCATATTTTTGCTTTGCTCAATAAACTCCAGTAGCTCCCTATTGCCCCTTGGATTAAATACAAATTCTTTTGCTGTTTGGCATGTAAAGTTCTTGAAAATCTAGCTCTAGCCTAATGTTCCAACTTAATTATACATAACTTCAGTTAGTCAAACAACAAGCATTTACTATACACTCCTGATGGACCACCTTCCCTTCCCTCTACAGACCAGCCAATCTGGCTGCCATGCTGCTGGCCACCTTTGCTATAAAAGTGATGCTCCTATCTCCTTTGTCCAGGTTATGCCCACTGGAGGAATGCATTCCCTTCTAATTATCTTCTTAGGAACCCACGTTTCTTTCAAAGCCTGACATCACTGCTTCCTTCTAGATAAATCCTTTCCTGACCTCCCAGATGCTAGGATCTCCTGCCTAACATTACCTTGTATTTATTTTGTATTTACTTACACGTATATGTGTTGTCTCCCTTTGTAGAATGTAAGTTTGCTGAGGGCAGGAGCCATTTAATTTGTGTCTTTCTATCCTAAGTATTTAGCAAAGGGCTTGGCACATAATAAGCACTTAATGAATACTGCCTGTCTGATAACACTGCATGAAGGCAAGCATGCCACTCAGGAAATACCCTTGTAGCCTTGTACCAAAAGAGCAGGAGTAGTAGGATGATAATATACTTTAGATATCTGATTTTTCAAGACAAAGAGAAACAAGAATGACAGCACAGGATTCTAATAGAATTGATGGCTAAGCCCTCACTCAGGGATCTTTGAAAACTCACAAACGACAGGAGAGGTGCCCCAACATTGCAGAAGGCCAAAGATTATCCTAATTTGCAAAAAAAGGACGAGGATGAAACGTGAAAATTATAGGCTGGTGAGTTGGAATTTGACCACAGGCAAAATTCTGGCATGTATTATTAAAAGGACTAGTGTGTGATCATTTAGAATGAGAAGCAGTGATCACTAAAAGCCAGCATGGTTTCATTAAGAACAAATTACATTAGACTAAGTTCATTTCCATTTTTTAATAGGTTACTTCAACTGCTAAATCAGGGGGATGTTTGATACAACATACCTGAAATGCAGGTTAAGTCTTTTGTGCTGTACTTGTGGACAAGATGGACACCTGTGGGCTAGATAACAAGGACAGCCGGATCCAAAACTCGTCGAATGATCTGATCAAAAAGACAGGCAATCGTGAACTGATTCTAACATGGAGACAGTGCTTTATTAGAGCGGCCTTGGAATCTCTCACGGCTTCTGCTCTCCAAGATATTTTTCAGTGACTTAGACAAAGGCATTAAAGATATGCTTATCAAGTTTTCAGATGACCCCAAACTGGGAGGTAACTAACATATTGGATGACAAAGTAAATATCCAAATAGATTTTGACAAATTAAAACTATTAGCCAGATTTTACATGATGTAACTTAATAGAGAGAAATATAAAGTTCTTCATAGTAATAGCTAGGAGTTAGATTGTATTTTAGTGTTTGCAAAGCATCTTACAAATGTAAATTCAGCATCAACTCCAGAAGTATAGAACATAGTGCCCATGGTCAGGTGAAACTAGACAGGCAATACCCCAATATTTCAGTGAGTGTCATTAACTTTGCATCTATAGAATTGTAGATATGAGCTATATTCAGAGATTTCATAGAGGAAACTCTGGGGAGGGCCATAATGAGCCAAATAGAGTGTGATAAGAAAGAGTGATAAAGGTTACCCAGAGGGGATCCCATTTTAACAATATCTTTCTTTCTAGCATCCTCATGTCTTAATCACAGCCATATTATCACACTATCATTAGAATACAAATTTCATGCTAAAAGTAATCTTAGAGGTGATCTAATAATCCATTGATTGCTGGCTCAGCATATATATATATACACATATATACACACACATATATGTATTTAATAAAGGTATGTGTATATTTAACATGAAGGTTGAATATTTATTTAATAGACAGGCCCCATTTTCCTTGTAAATTTTGGATTTCTAGTTCACTGAATATTCCCCACATCTCAAAATTTTATTTGGATAAAAAAACCCCAAACACTAACCAATAAATGAAACTATTGTTATAGGTTTTAAAGGTAGGTTGTTATTTCCTCCTGATCAAATAACATATTTTAGAGCATAAACTCCTAAAGAATATGAATTACATGTTTTCCATATTACTTAATATTCTTCAAAGCAAAGATGGGGCAATGCACCCAGAATTTGTAAATGTAAATTAACTTATGATGATGAAATCTCTTGACATGTCGTCTCAAAGTGGTTCTTGTATAGATTGTACTTACATATACAAAGAAATCATTTTAACACCATAGCTTTAGATTCAGAAGACAGTTAAAGCTATGTAGGCCAATGCTTTGGTTTTTTAGATGAAGGACTGAGATTTAAGAGGCAGAGACAGCATTTGAATTGAACTTCTTTAATTCCAAAGCTAACATTCTTTTCACTGAATCATATCACACATACATGCATATAGCATGTGTATATTTCGATGCACATTTTTGTATGTATATTTATTCTCTTATATATAGTAAATATACATGTGTTTATTATATATAGTAGGGGTTTGTTTTATACAACCAATGAGTTCTGAGGCCCTCCGTGTAAGTTAAAAATTGTGCATAATAGCAAACTAATTATTTAATATTTATTTCTTATATGAACATATGTAGGTACTTCATGACTTTTCTTAGGCTTATCAGAACAACCAGCATCACTACTCTTCTACTTTGGGACCATTATTAATAACCAAGTAGTGTTAATAAAGCAAAGAGGCCTTTACACAGACATGGCTTGTTACAAGCAGGAACTCTGGGCAAAGGCTGATGCAGGAGCTCATGTTTGGTGCAAAACAATGTAATAACTCACACTGATACTTCCCAGAATGAGAATGAGTAGGATTAAAAAAAATTATTTTATGTATTTTTCTGACTTTGTTTTTTCAATTGCTGATCATGTATACCTGAATTTCATTTTGTTGAGTTTGTGTAAAACAAAGTCCTGCTGTATACATAAATACATATATATATGCATATATATATATATATATTTAGCACAAGATAAAATGAAAAGATCATTAAGATAATCTTTAAAGTCATGTTAAGGGTTGAAATCACCCAACACTGTTTAGTATGTTTACAGAATAGTTCATTTATCCTGGTATAATTTATCAGGTAAAAATACATTTTGATCATTTATGAATGGTAAACAAGGGATGAATGCTTTCCTAGGGGTGATGAAAAATCTATTCAGAATGGCTAAGGCTCTCTAGTCTGACATCACCAACAAGATATTCTCTTGAATATATCAAGGTGGATGGACATGTCAAACCAATAAGTCTTCAACTGAATTATTATATTTGCCCCGATTAAACACCACCATCTTCTTAACCCATAAATTTTTTTAAGTTTTTATTTTGAATATTTTCCCATAGTTACATATTTCATGTTCTTTCCCTCTCCCCCAAACCCCCCTAATCCCACTTAGCCAACGCACAATTCCAGTGGATTAACCCATAACTTTTAAGGGTGGCACCATCCACTTCATCACTCAGGCTTATCATCCACCACTTCTTGCTCAAAGTTACTCCACATATCCAATCTGCTACCAAATCTTGTTGTTCTTCATCTTCACAACCTCTCTCATCTGAATCCCCTTCTCTTTACTCACATGGCTTGCCACTTCATCACCTTGGGTCCGGATTATTGCAATTGTCTGCTGATTGATCTCCCTACCACATCTTGTCCTGCTCCAGTCTATTATCCACTCAGATGTTAAAATGATCGTTTTTAAAACCCAGGGGGAGCCTAACTATTTCTTCCTCCCTTCTTCCTCACACCAAAAAATTCCAATCAATTCCTGTTTGTCTCTTAAAACCTTTTACAACCTGGGTCCTTTCTACTTTGCTTGCCTAGCACTCCTCTTCATGCATTCTATAGCATAGTCCATCTAGCTTCTTGCTATTTTTTGGCATATAATGCTCCATCTCCTGATTGTATGTTTTTGGTGACTGCCTCCCATTCTTAGAATGCCCCCCTTCCTCACTTTTGCCTCCCGGCTTTCTGGCTTCCTTTAAGATTCTGATCCAATACCACTTTCTGCAAAAGGCCTTTCTTGATTCTCTCCATTTCTAGTGATTTGTCTCTGAGATTTAAACACTATATGTCTTGTATATATGTGGTTGTTGGCAGTTGCTTCCCGATAAGAGTGTAAGTTCCTTGAGGGCAGTGACTATTTCATTTTTTTATCTCCAGCACTTACCACAGTGCTGAGAATATTTTAGTTGTTCAAGAAATATTTCTTGAACAACTGACTGTGGCCTATAAAGTCGATTTTGAAGGATGGTGGAAAGAGTGAGAATATCAAGAGCTAATTCAAAAAGGATCATCAGCACAAGGATCACTAGGAAAAAAGAGAAGATAGAACTGAAATGTAATAGGGAAGGGCTGGAAAGATGGACTATTGCCATCAGCCCTTCAGGCATCTCAGAGCAGGAGACCTAGGCTAATACCACCAGCTGTACTCACCTCCCAGAGGTGTAATATAGACTGTTGCTTGTTTATCCAAACATTTTTGTTAACCTGAATTTTGCCTAGACCATCAAGAAGCCAGGGATTAGCTAGAGATAAATATAAATGTAAATTAAGGCAGTGAGCCCACACACTATTTAAATGTCAGGAATTGTCCTAATTAGAGATGTGGAGCAATTGTGATTGTAGTCTCAACTTTTTATTTATTATAATAAATAATGTTTATTTATTATAAATTAAGTAATAGATGAAGGAACCATGTGGACCTGAGGGACCATTATTTGAGTCCCAGGTTCAAAAATAGTTAAGCATTATATAAGGGAGTTATATCATCCTTATTCAAATAGGGTTTAGAGACACTGGGATTCTATACTGGGGACTCCATTGTGAAAGTCTAATGTCTTTAGCCTATCATGGGAATAATTCAAATGGAATCAGGGTCTTTTGTTTTCACAAAGTGCTACATCTTTCTAGGAGTGATGTCTTGAAGGAAATGGAGGTTTGAGAAGGTAACAGGGAGTTCTGGTGCTGAATCTGATAAAGGAGAATTTGTGGCTTATTACTATGATGGAATATTTCTGTGTCATAAGAAATGACCAGCAGGTTAATTTTGGAAAATCATAGAAAGACCTACAGAAAATTATGAAGAGTGAAATGAACAGAACAAAGAGAACATTATGTACAGCAACAGAAATATTGTTTGAAGAATGGCTTCTGTATGTCCACCTCCAGAGAAAGAACAGAAATAAGTAAGACATAGTTTTTATATATGCATATATCTTTTTGTCAAATGACGTCTTCTCAACTGGAGAGGTCAAGGAGGAAGGAAGTTACCTGGGTATTTTAATGGAACAAACAGACAAATTTAAATTAAAAAAAAAAAAAAGAATGTGATTCAGGAACCAGTGCTAAGGAGATCTAGGAACATAGAAGACAATCAAAGAAAACTTGGCCAGAGGGTATGCATTAGTAATTGTGGAAGGAGAGAAAGAGAAGGGGAGTGTGGGATTCAGAAAACAGGAAACAGAATCATATTATAGCTTCAAATGTAGGCAAGTTCTTTATTTATATGCTACTTCAAGATTGGGGCTCTGGTGAGTTCTGATTTTGCTGTCATGGAGAGGTTAGTTTAGAGCAACTCAGCACCATACTATTGCAGATAATTGAACTCAAAAAACCAAAATCAGGTAATTCAAAACAAGTATTCAAGATATATTTGTGAGTACAAATTTGCATTATTAAGTATTCGTTGGCTGTAGGTTATTCTAATACCCATATAAGTGCCAACTCTGCCCAGTGGTATCTGTTACTGATGGATCCTGAAAAAAGAACTTGTAAAGGCAGGCAAATACCCATGAAACTGTCTATTCACTTGCCTATTGCTGTTGCACATGTATATCCAGCTAAGGTGAAGAAACATCTGTGATTGGTGAAAAGTGACCACCAAAAAAACCCCCCAAATTAGAAAACGTTAACTTCTTCTTGGTCTTGAATCCATCATTGAATATGCCCAGAGGGTTTTATAAGCAAAACTTCTATTCTCAAGAGATCTGTGATTTCAACATCGATCAACTAATCAACAAACATTCATTAAGCTTCTACTATGTGCCAGGGTTATCTGGGGGGTTCAGACACTTCTGGTGTGAGGACTTGTTGGACCCTTTTTAGGGCTATTTAATGCTGTAGCATGCACAGTGGACACACCTCAGTAAAACCAGGTTGAGGGTAACCAATAAGCCTTAAGCATGTCAGTGATTAAAGGGGATAAACATGTGAAGATTTTTCCTGCAGAATGGGTAGATGATAACGATGTGTTCCAATGGCCACAAAGGTAGTTGAGACAGAAGCTGTAGGGTGGCTAGAGTTTGCTCAGACACCTGATACACCAAGGTCATCCCAGGCTATCACCAGTCACCCTGACTTTAGCCTTGCCATTGGGCTTCAATGACTCTGGAAGAGAGAGTGAGGCTGACAACTTTGTGCAATTCTACTGCACTTAAATCCAATTCATGGACAAGTCAAGATATTACCTTGTGGTGCCATTGGTCTTCTTCCTAAACAAAGAACTAACAACAACTATGTGCCATGAATTATGATGCTTATATAACTTAGTTTCTGTTTTCATGAATTACTTTGGCAAAAAGATAATCTGGAGGTAAGCCTCCTGCTAATGAATTTTTCCATACTCAGCTAGTCTAGTCCTCAGGTGGTAGACGCAGTTGATGACTGGGGTTGTGCTCAAAACTCATCCAGCTTGCAAATATTTGCCAGAGTTTGTGCTCTACTGGCATAACCTTCAAGACCTGGGGGTCACTTTCCATGTTTCAATGAAGCACCGAAGTAGGACTCTAGTGGAAGGTTTACAAACAAAACAAAAATTTCAAAAACATTTCCAAATTTGCAAATATTATGGACTGAAACAATTCCTCCTCCTCCTCTTCTTCCTCCTTGTCATCATCATGACTATGTGGGAACAATATGAGGTGCTCCAATTCAGATGGGTGGTTGTCTCTTACATATTCCCTGGGTCACTGAAGGATTGGATGATCTGCCTAGAGTTACGTAGGTCTTATTTGATGGGAGCAGGTCTTGAGTTTCTGTATCTCAGACTTCAACCCTAGCCTTCACTCCATTATAAAGTATAGGGAGTTTCTTGGTACCGTTAGTGGTAAGCAATAGAAATAATTTTTAAAGGCTTTACTGTAAGGGCTGTACTGATGTTCTTTATAAAGGAAAGGGTTCTGATGTTTCAATAACTTGTATTTGAATAGATTTAAACAAGCAGTTACAATTCAAATATGGCTTTTTTGTCTCTGACATCCTACACTTATTTCTTGTGGTTTTATTCCATCATCAGCTATTTACACGAAGCAAAGTTAGACTTTCTGACTCGTCACAAAAGTTTTGAGATTGACTCAAGAGCTGCTTGCAATGCAAAGCCCATTCAGTAGAAAACTATTGAAAATGATTGCAAAGCATTTTGGAAAAATACAATCATAAGCAGTAGTAATAGGCGGCAAGGCTTTCCTGCATCATTAAACAACCCCCATTAATCGACACAGATTCCAGCTTCTCATTCCAAACAGCTCTGCTGAGCTTTATGAGACATTTCTGTTTCCCAATATGAAGTCATTTGCTGGGAACCATCATACCCATTTATAAGTTAGGAATTATCAGAGTCCTTGGTGGTTTTCAAGTGGACACAGAACATGATAATGCACAGGAAATTCTGAAGAATATGATGTTGGACCATAGAGAAAGGTATATTGGGGCAAAACCCCAGACTTCCATACTGAGGCAGTGGATGAAGCTTCCATAGTGACTTGCAGTGACTACAGCAGTTAGATGGGAGAAGATAGAGACAGGCCAGTGCAATAAAATAAATTAATCAATACTTCCATCACTGAGGCATTGTGGCCAGGCCTTTACTTCATTTCTACCTATGGTTATAACACTTTTCTCCCCAAATGTCTAATGAGAAGAAATCATACCACTTTTGTTCAGATTTTACCTGCATAAAAACATATTAAGAGAATGAAGGGGGATCTCTAAATATTTTTTCCTCAGTCCTCCATCATTCACCTTAGAGATTTAATTCAGCTTAGAAAACATTTATTAAGAACCTATTATGTGTACATCTTTATGCTAGGCACTAAGGACATTAGGATGGAAAACAACATAGTACCTTTCCATAAGAGACTTATGATATCTGAAACATGAATGCAGGGAAGCAAAGGGGATAGGAGCAGGACTGCTGGACCACATTTTCTAACTCTATCCCATACCTCCAGTCTCATGTAGTGAAACTTCAGGGAAATTTGTAAGGAAGGAAGGAAACTGGCATTTATTAAGTGATTCCTATGGTCTATGACCCCTGGATAGGATTTCCATACTGGTTTTTATCTTCTCTGAAGTAAATGCTTTACAAATATTATTTCATTTGATCCTCCCAACAACCCTGGGAGGAAGGCACTATTATTTCCATTTTACAATTGAGAGAACTAAGGAAGATGGAAGTTAAGTGACCAGGGTCTCTAGTAGATATATGAGATAGGATTTATACTCAGATCTTCATGACTTCAGGCCCAGTGATCTATCCACTGTGCCACTTAGCCACCTGTGCTATGGCCCTGGCATTTGGAGAAAGGGACCAAACAGGAGTGCAAAAAATTATTTATCCTAGTCCAAATATTGAGAAGTGAGGGAAGTACTAAAAAAGATAAGCCTGCTGGATGGACATAGCTAAATGTTGGGTCACGGAAGACCTAAAACAGCCCTGGATTTATGGTCAAGCTGACCCAAGATGTCCCTTCTAGGGGCAGAAGCTTGGGAACTTCTGCAGTTTAATGGGGAAACTACAGATGGCAGTAGCTGTGTAGCCAAGAAGCAGCAGATGGTGGCTTATGGGAGGAAGGGACCTAGCAGATGACATTAGCATCTCCTCTGGGTGTTCTGAGGCAATGAGGTGTCCAGCTGGGACGCAACACTGGGAGTAGACTGGGCTCCAAGTATCCCACTAGTGCTGTGGGAATGTGTGGGAATGTGTGGTTGTGAGTAGGAGTTGTTCTTTTTTATTTCATCTGATATTCTGCTGGATTAAATGCCTAAACTTTGAGTTAATGTGTTCTTTGGTTTGGTCTGGTAAAAGGCAAACACTGCATGGGGGCTTGTGAGCCATGGTTTTGAGTAGATGATGACTCCAAGAGTTGTTGGAACTTGGAAATAACTTTCACAGGGTCACAGAGAAGGTGGCAGGGCAGGCAAAACACAATAAATATGATACAAGATAGAACATGAGAGAGAACAAAAGAAAGACCTAAAGTGCTATAAGAAATTTGGAATCTATTTAACTGGGAAAAACTGCATGGATAAGGTATCAGGCAATTGAGCCAGTCACCGAAAGAAGAAAAGGATTTCAACAAGGGAGGATGTGAAGATTATACATTCTAGTGCAGGGACAATGATTTATGGGAAAGGTGTGTGAAAGAAAGAGAGGAGCATGAAATAAGGCTACAGGTGTAAGATGCAATCAGATTATGGAGGACCTCAAATGCCAGGTTGGTGAGTCTATATTTGACCACATAATAAGGAACCAGTCAAGGGCCCTGCATGCATCTTTTAAATGAGGTCCTCAGTCTTTAAATAATTTAGCTTTTTCTGGTTCCTTTCCTTCTGCCTTTTGATATACACACGTTTCCAAATTTCAAGTAGCCTTTATTATCCCTCAGGTATGATCCCATTGCTGTTGACTGCTCTTAAGGTAATAATAATTAGTAAATGGAAGAGCTGGACTTGGACCCAGGTCTTCTGACTCTCCATCCAGTGCTTTGGAAGTAGCTTGTGAATGCATCTTTATTTTCACTCATTTGAGTTACCACTGATTTTCTGAGACCTGGGTTCTGGGCTGACCTTGTCATCATTGTTATGAATAAATGAATGAATGAACATTCGCTAAGCACCTACTATGTTCTAAGCACTATGTTAATTGTTGGCATCATTAATTCAGCATTGAGTAACTGACTTATTCTACTGTTATTCTTACGGTATATAATTATATTTTATAGAATATAATATTATTATTGCTCTATTACAGTGCAGTGCTGGACCTGGAGTCATGTTTGAATCCTGACGCTGATATTTAGTAGCTGTGTGACCTTGGGCAAGTTACCTGTTTTCTTGGAGTCTCTTCCTTTCTCTATCTGTAAAATGGAGATATAAAGCACTTGCCCTGACTCCTTCACAGGGCTGTGGTCAATGGTGTCCTGGCAAATGTTTAACAATCAGCTCACTGATCCGTCTCCTGAGAAAGAACTGATGGAATTTGAAAACAGACTGAAGCATACTATTTTTTACTTTGTTCGTGACTATTTTTATTTGGGGTTTTAGTTTTATGTGAATATTCTTTCACAACATAACCAATATGGAAATATGTTTTGCATGAACATATATGTATAACCCGGATCAAATTGTTTACTATCTCAGGGAAGGATGACAGAAGGGAGGGGGAGAGATAATTTGGATTCCATGATTTTGGAATATGTATGTTAAAAGTTATTACATGCAATTGGGAAGAAGAGTAAACTATTAAAAAAAGCAACTTGATCTCTGAAAAAATGTGCTCACTATCTAATTTTAAGTATAATCTACATTATCAACATTTTCTCCATCACTTTCTTAAGGCTAGACAATCAACGAAACAACAAATTAAGCCCCAACTTTGAGGGGTAAATAAATGCTCACACTGAAAATTTAACAATTGGCTCTTGCAAATTTAGATAAACTGACTCTAGCATATTCCTATGCCTTCGTGATTGGGAAAATGCTTTGCATACATTCAAATGCTATATAATTGTGAATTTTTATTAGTATCATTGAACAGGCTTTATTCTGTCAGTTTTTTTGTATCCTGAATTGTCAACTTTTTTCCTTAAGATTTTAAGAGGAATGCTAGGAGAAGGTGGAGCAAAATATAGAAGAACAAAATGTTCAAAAGGATAAAAAATTAAATTAATTGAAAAAGAAACAATAGTTGAAGTTCTTTGGTCTGGGGAATAATTCACATTTGTATAGAGCTTTAACTGGGAAGGGCTTCCTACAGAAGTGAGATTTGAGTCAAGTCTTCAAGGAAGTCTTGGAAGCTAGAAGTGGAGGAGAGGATAGCTAAGTACAGGGCACAGTCATTGAATGGTGTGGAGTAGACAGATGGAGGGTCATGTGTCTGGAACAGCAAATAGGGCAGAGGAGCTAAGGGTGTGGAGGGAGGTAAGGTGTAGGAAGACTGGAAAGGTAAAATGGAACCAGAGTGTGAAGGGCCAAGCAATTGCCAAGCATGGGACTTTACAGATAAAGATGCCGAGTCTAAGAGAAGCTAAATTACATCTAAATTTTACATAGGGCAGCTAGGAAGTGTAGTGGATACAGTACCTGGAGTTAGGAAGATCTATCTTCTTGAATCCAAATCTGATCTCAACACTTATTAGATGTGTGACTGTGGGCAAGTCACTCTTAACCCTATTTGTCTCAGTTTCCTCATCTGTAAAATGGAGAGAATAACAACACTTACTTCCCTGAGTTATCGTGAAGATCAGATGAAATACTAATTGTAAAGCAATGGCAGGGTCAGCTAAGTGGCACAGTGGGTAGAGTGTTGGGGTCAAAGTCAGGAAGAGTCATCATTCCGAGTTCAAATTTGGCCTCAGACATTAGCTATGTGGCCCTGGGCAAGTCACTTAAACCTGTTTGCCTCAATTTCTCATCTGTAAAATGAGCTGGAGAAGGAAATGACAAACCACTCCAGGATCTTTGCCAAGAAAACCCCAAATGGAGTTGGACATGATTTAACTACAAAAAAGGTCATATAGATGGCTGGTAGGTGATTTGGTAAGAATTGAAATCTTTGTTTTCTGACTCCAAATTCGAAGCTACAAATCCATTATGCTATGTAAAGAAAATACTGAGAAATACCTTAATGACTTTGAGAAAAAGAAGAATTATATTATGAGGGGATAAAATCCAAATCTCTCTCAGGGGATCAGATGAGGGAACTAATGAATACCAGTTTAAATGACAACACAGAAGATTGAGTTTGGATACCAGGAAATGCTTCCTAGAAGTAAGAGGAACCCACTGGACACCTGATACAGAGAAGGTCTGGTCTACTCTCTTCTACCTACCTCCTAGTCTTTACTAGAATAAGAGACACGCAGAAGCTGTCCTTCATATCCTGGGTTACATCTTTCTGATGCTGAGAGAAAATGAATGCAAGAGTCTTGGAGACCCTAGGCCTGAGAAGGGATTTAAAGTAGCCATGATTCACCTCCAAAACGTGATTTCCTATCTGGTCATGTTTTATTAGTTTCTGCTGGGATTGTTAAACATTTTGCTATTTTTAATACTTGAGAAAATAATCATTAATAGACTTTAATCTTCTTCCCTTCTCCTTGAGTGGACCTAAGCCTAGTGGTTCTTCCCGTATCCTTTTAAGTCTTTCAAAAGTAGGAACATTTCTAGGTAGTTTTTTTCTGGTGGGCAAACCCAAAGCTGGGAAGATTACAGAACTGAACATTGATATCACTAGAAGCAAAATGCGAGTCAATTTAAAACGGCAAGAAAATTGCAGTTGTGGAAAGGAATCATCCTTCTGCTGGATTTTTGTGGTTGCTTGGAGTTGGCTTCCCCCTACCCCCCTTTTCAGTATATACTATAGCTACATTATGTTTCAGGGCTTAAAATAACACAAATTGAGCACATACTTTTTTGGAATCTGTGCAGCCTCTTCATACCTGCTCTTCCTAATTTTATTGCAAGCATGCTAGGACAAAAAAATCTGTTTTAAAAATCTGTTTGCTCTGTGATGAAAATTGTTAACTAGAAAACACTCTATAATAGTGAAGATGGGCCTTTTGGATACAAATGGCATTTTGCGATGTGCACTCACCTAAATGTTCAAGAATGGCAACTTTTAATATTTTTTTTTGAAAAAAGAATAAGTATATTAAAAACATCCCTGCTCACAGTTTGAAACTGGATGAGATCATATAAGATGTTATATCTGATATTATTTTTGGTTGGGTGGTAGTTGTCCTTTGTATTTGAAGAGGACCAAAATGACAT
Source organism: Gracilinanus agilis (assembly GCF_016433145.1). Taxonomy (NCBI): domain Eukaryota; kingdom Metazoa; phylum Chordata; class Mammalia; order Didelphimorphia; family Didelphidae; genus Gracilinanus; species Gracilinanus agilis. The sequence continues at coordinate 503,020,099 of NC_058130.1, forward strand.
CATTCTGTTGGACTCAATGGGCAAAGAGTCTAATGGGGCTGATCAGAAAGTATGAGTTTGGAAGTCTCATTTGAACATTTGGGATGGAAATGGTTTTACGTTTGCTCATTTCATGAAGACAAGAGATCAGAAAATGTGCCCTTGGATAAGCTGTTAGAGATATTTTTTGTTTAAGCATTTTACATTTATATTAAGTAGAATTTGAAGGTACACAGAAATGAGGCAATTAGTGTAATAATAATAATAATTAGCATTTATATAATGCTTTAAGTTTTGCAATATGTCAATGTGGGATGTCTTGTAAAGCCTTTGGAATTCTTAAAATAAAAAGTACATATGAAAGGTTTAGTTGGCTTGTGTGTGTGCGTGTGCATATGCGTGTGCATGTGCGTGTGTGCATGTGTGTGTGTGTGTGTGTGTGAGAAAGAGAGAGAGAGAGAGAGAGAGAGAGAGAGAAATGGATGGTGATCTGACCTAAAACTGATCTTCCTGTTGGTTTCTTTTGGTGGGTGAATGTGGAAAGAGCTGAAGAGTGAAGAGTAGCTAGGATTAAGATTAGTCTGGGGAGAAGAACAAAAAAAAGACCAGCGGAAAAAAATGAGCATTAGCATGGAGGCATTCTGTTTCTTGCCCCGAAGCCACTTTTCTGTGATAAGATTTTAATAGCCAGGCTGAGCCTTTGGCTCATGAGTAGGCTTATATGGCAATAAGAAGAGGAAGATATGACCAGGACAGAGTGACCAACCAACTGATAAATATTTATTAAGCATTTATATAGCCAATGAAAAGAGGCTGTACTAAACTATGTGCCAGGCACTGTTTCTAAATATTGGAGTTACAAAAAGAGGTAAAATCAGTCTTTGCCCTCAAGGAGCTCACAGTCTAATGGGGGAGACAGTATACAAACAGATATATAAAAACGAGCTATATACTGTATAGGATAAATAGGATATTATTAGCAGAAGGAAGGCATTAGAATTTAGATGGGTTGGGAAAGGCTCTTTAATTGGGACAAAAAATCAGGGGATAGAGTTGAGGAAAGAGGAAGAGGGTTCCAGGGATGGAGGCCAGCCAGAAAAAGTATGGAGAGTAGTCAGCTGCAGAATGAGCAGAGATGGGATCACCCAGAGGAATATGTCTATTGTAGATCACTGATAGAGTTGAGGGCCTGAATTGTTCTCAAGAGAAAGAAACAAGTTAGGGCACACTGGATTTCACAGTCACCCTAATGGATTGGATGCAAGGACAGGAGGGTTGACCGTTAGAGGAATCATTACAATGACTACTTTTACCTCCATTGCTTAAAAACCAGGTGTGTTACATATTTATACCACCCTCCTCCCCAGAGTTCTCTAGTACCTGTAGGAGTTTGCCTGCTGGAGTCCTTATCTCTATCCCTAGGTCAAAGCTCCACTGATTCCCTTCCTTCAATGTTAGGGAATCTAAGTATCCCAGTTCTATGCATAACAAACAGATTATCTTTTACAAAGAAAGATTTACTTTAAAGGTATAATAAGAGCAAACAAGCAAACATTTGTACCCCAATACCAAAAGGCAGAAATATACCAAAATCCCAAGGCCAATTCTTGAGGCCACAGGGACAAAGGGAACAGGAAGGTGGCCCTTTGCTATTTAGCTTTTTGCATGATGCCCCAGCTGTGAGGGAATCAATCCTTCACCCCTGGATTTCACAACCATGCCTCAGGTAGATTTAAAGATATGGGCAGTTTCAGTTACTAAGCCAATAAAAAGAGACTGTTCTAAACCAAGTAGTAGGCAAATGTAGTGTTCTTTCTCAGAAACAGATCCTCTGTATCTCCCATATGGGTGCCACCATTTTAGGTAAACATACTCCAAAGCCCCATTATGGAACAAATCGTCTCTGGGAATATTGAGCAAGAAAAAAAAGGGAAGTTTGGATCTAAGCATTCAAATTGTGTTCTTTGAATTCCTGAATTTGCCTGTCCTGCAGAATAGAGGAAGTTAGTGATAGCTGGCTTGGTTTGTGAGGAGCCTTGACCAGACCACTTGGAATGTTTAAAGCATTTACTTCATTTCCTGTTACCATGATCAAAGAATGAACATGGCTTTGGCATAGCCCTTGACTGTTAAACAGCCTTTGATTGTTTTGTATGGGATAATTTTTATTAAGGTTGATAGGACTGTATCCCAAAGGATAAAAAAAGAGAAAAAAGACCTGTTTGTACAAAATATTTATAGTGGCTCTTTATGAGGTTGCAAAGAATTTGAAATTGAAGGGATAATTAATTGACAAATGGTTGAACAAATTGTGGTTTATGATAGTGATGGAATGTTATTATGCTATAAGGAATAATGAGCAGGAGGATTTCAGAAAAACCTGGAAAGACTTATATGAATTGATGCCAAGTGAAGCAAACAGAACCAGGAGAACATTGTACATTGTTACCACAATATTTTTTTATGAACAAATGTGAATGGACTAGCTATTCTCAGCAATACAGTAATCCAAGATAATCCCAAAGATGCATAATGAAAAATACCATCCATCTCCAGAGAAAGAACTGATGGAGTCCGAATGCAGACTAAAATGTACTCTATTTCACTTTCTTTTCCTTTCTTTTTTCTTTTTTGGCTTGAGATCTCTTCCACAAGATGGCTAATATGGAAAAATGTTTTATATGACTGCACATATAAAATCTATATCATATTGCTTACTATTTCAGAGAAGGGGGAAAGGAAGAAAGATGGAGGGAAAGAGAAAATTTGGAACTCAAAGAAAAAGTGTTAAAATTGTTTTTACATGTATTTTGGTAAAAAATAAAATATTAAAAGAGATTGCTTAAGTGAATTCACCTGTTTCCATTTGAATTCTAAAGATTTTCCTAGAATTTCAGTTTTTTGAGAGTTTTCCATCTGGGCTTTGCTGACTAAGTGTCTTTCTGTAAAGATCTCATTTTGTCTGCTCAGTCCCTGTAGTTGTTAATCAACCCAACACTAGAGGGAGTTTTGGATCAACTACTAAGCTCTCACTGATACTCAGCAAGCTGACTACCTCTCTCCCCCTGCTTTCTCCTCTTTTGTGAGTCTTGCATTTATTTTTTTAGTCTAAGGGTTTAGAATGTATAGATTTAATCAATAAGATGTTGGGCTCAACCACTATCCATTAGAAAACTCCACCTCTTTTCTTATTCTGCTATTTCAATAGTATTTGTTCATAAAAGTATGGCATAATTATATATAATGTTTAAATAAAAGAATATGAAAAGGAATAAAACCAACCGGGCACCTGTATTTCTTTCCCCAACTATGCAGTTGTAAGCCTCCTTTTGTCTGTGGAATCCAGAAGCTCAAAAAATCTCCTAAAGCTTAATACAATTCAGGTACTCAGATGGTTCTTTGCCTGGTCAATCTCAACAGGATTACAATCCATTTACAGGCAACCTCCTAAAGGATCAGTGTCCACTTAATCTAAATGATGTAGGAATCAAGAGTTCTTGCCTAGTCTTTTGGTCAACTTGAGTATGATTTAGGTCCTCATCTCCTTGGCAGTCTGTCATATACACCAGTACTTCCCTGGGCACTTCCCTCTACCCATTACTATGGATGATAGTTGGTTGATGTGCTTTGACAACCCTTCCTTTCTCATTACTATATACATTCACAGATGGTCCTGAACCCTGAGCCTGTTCGTAGCCAGAGGATACAGCCTAGATATTAAATCTTAAAATGGGATAGTAGCCACATGGCCACATTAGACTTTTTAAAAGCCAATGACCAGGGGGCAGCTGGGTAGCTCAGTGGATTGAGAGCCAGGCCTAGAGACAGGAGGTCCTAGGTTCAAACCCGGCCTCAGCCACTTCCCAGCTGTGTGACCCTGAGCAAGTCACCTGACCCCCATTGCCCACCCTTACCAATCTTCCACCTATGAGACAATATACCAAAGTACAAGGGTTTAAAAAAAAAGCCAACAATGACCATCTTCTTTCTAGGCTCTTTCTCTTTGAAAAAGCCTTGTGCATTAGCCCATGTTTTTTGTTATTACCCGACTGTGGGTTCCATCACTTCTCAACAACTAGAAGCAATATTTTCCCAAAATTGGCCATGAACACTAGATACTTAAGGTCATTATTTTTCATAGATATGGTTACTACACCTTATCTTACATGGAATTAGGCAACCACCACTACTGTTTCCTAGTCATTTCCAAATCTGCATTTCAGCCTTTTTCCTACTCCTCCTCTCTCTGGGATCCAATACTCTGATAGGTCATCTTTTACCTTATTTAGCTTGGGACTAGGCTACTCCTTCACTTTCTAATTATCATCAGATCATGCCAATATTAGTGTAGCCTCTGCTGTCTAGTTCCTCCTTCTAGCAGCTTCCTATTTTTTAAGATGTTGTTTCCTAGAGGTCAGGGTCCATCTTACTTGCTTTTATTTGTGTCTTCAGCTCCTAGGCCTGGGGCATTATAAAGATTTTTTTTTTATTCATCCATTGGCCAATGTATATATTTAACAATAATGTATTAGAAGAGTTTCTTAAATAGTATCCCTGCCTATAATCTTTCACTCTTTACAATCCATTATTCAGACAGCAAAATAATTTTTAAAAGGTATAGACCTGAACATATCACTCCTACTAAAAAAACTTTCAATAACTCCCTATTGTCTACAGAATAAAATACAAATGACTCAAGCTGGCGTGCAAGAGTTGCCAAAATCTGGATCCAACCTATATTTTCAGTTTCATTTCATGATTTCGCTTCTTACACACAATTTTTTCAGTCAGACTTTTGTTCTTTCAGTTCTCTTGTCTGAATCCACATGTCTGAACAAACCATTTCCTATGTTGAAAATGTAGTATCTACCAATCTCTACCTTTTAGAAACCTTATCTTCCTTTGATGCTCAGCTCACATACTCTCTCTTCAGTGGAGCCTTCTGTGATCCCCTCAGTTGTTAATGTTTTTTCCTTTTTCAACCTACTATGTATTTATCTGTCTGTCTATCTATCTATCTATCTATCTATCTATCTATCTATCTATCTATCTATCTATCTATCTATCTATCTATCTATCTATCCATCTATCCAACTGTCTGTCTATCTATCTTTCTATCTCTATGTATCTATCTTCCATCTATCCATCTCTATCTAACTCTACCATCTATATATCTATCTCTATGTAATTACCTACCACCTATCTATCTATTCATTCATTTATGCACATACTGTCTGCTAAAAGCAAGAACTTGAGAGTGAGGATTATTTCATTTTTTGTTCGTATATGACCACACTTTCATGCCTTGAATGCTTAATAAATAATTGCTGTTTTATTGAATTTATTGTACCTGATAACATGGATAAAAATAGGCATTTTTCTTGTTGTGATGCCTTAAGTAATTAATACTTCACCTTTTACAAAGGAATACATGATTTCAGTAGTGGAACTCTATGGTTTATTACTTGAGAGGTCCTAGGAAGTTGCCTGAATCACACAGAGGCTAAGTGATTTGCATAGGGTTATACTGCTATTAAGTACCAGAGGTAGAATTTGAATCGAGGTCTTTTCACCTCCAAGTCTAGCACTCTGTTCATTCTCCCCTCATTGCCTTTATATCTCATATATCTATCTTTAAAAAACACACACATACACAACAACCATAGAGTGTCTGCCTGTTAGATAGACTATTGGCCCATAAATTTGGCAAATCATGATGTAATAATGATGTATCATATTACTGATGTGTCAATATTCTTTACTAACCAAGGGTGTAGCTACAGTATATTTCTTGCTATATATGCTGCAAGAGAATAGAAGCAAAATTTACATTTTGACTGAATGCAAAAAGAGCAATATTTTGTTTCAGTGAACAGACTTTCCTGAAGCCCTATTGTCACTTTCCTACTCTGGTAGCAGCACTTCAGTTGTAAGGAATTCTTGTCACATCGAGCACACACCACCCAATGGAACAGAAGTGCAAAGTGAGGTTTTCTGTTTCACTAAATAACCACCATTTGACAACTGGCGGAAATAGCGATGGAGCACCCTTTATTCTCTCCAGTTTACATCTATGAGATTCTGAAGTTGAAAAACTGCCCTGGTTGGGAAGGAAGTGCATGAAAGAAACATTACTATTAGTTGTCCTTAGTTGTGAATGTCTGGAAATTTCACATCTAAAGTCTGTAGTTATTATAGGGTTTGGTGTGTGGGTGGCTGAAAATATGGTACTTGGCCTTTTGGTGCCAAACTTTCAGGCAGCATCAGCTGTCTTTATACAAAAGATGTGGCAGAATGTGTTGCTTTACTTTTAATATTCAGATTGTTTGCCTTGCCAATAAAGTTGGGGGGGAATGCAGATGATACTGTGGATCATATATGTTCTGCTTTTCTCATGGAATCTTCATTGTTGAAAATGTATTTAGGAACAGGAAGAAAGAGTGTGTTTGGTGGCATCTCTTCCAAAAAGTTTACAAATGAGACTGCTACCCTAGGGAGCCATTTCCTTCTCCTCACCTCAACCTTCATTTTGGGTGACATAGCAGTATTCACTTTTCCTGGTTTAAATGCTCCCTTTGATAATCTCTCATCAGTCCATCTCCCTAGCCTGCAAATGTTACTGGGTAGAGAGGCTTCGGTGTCATTCTTCACCTAATGTGCGGCTTTCCATTAGCTGACATTTCCTTTGCACGCTATTTTTGTTCTTGCCTATATTTGGGTCCTTAGTGCTTAGTATCATGTCGGACCCATAATAAGAACCCACTGACTGATGTTGTAAGTGATTAAGGTTTAACAAAAGGATTCGTTTATGAACTAATTAGTTTAGAAACCTCCTACTTTGGGCCAGCAGTTCCTGGAAACATAGAAGCCAAATGGCAATGACCCTGAACTGAGAACGAAAGTGGTTGATTTCTATCCTTGACTTCATATCTGATTCACCTTGTATTTTACTCTTTTCCTTCCATCCTTCATTCCTTTGTTCCTTTGTTCCTTCCTTCCTTCGCTCCTTCCTTCGCTCCTCCTTCATTTCTTCTTTTGCTCTTCCTCCCTCCCTCCTTCTCTCCCCCCTCCCTCCCTCCCTCCCTCCC
>NC_058130.1:503030135-503044564 GCF_016433145.1 Gracilinanus agilis
TTCCTTCCATCCTTCCTTCCTTCCTTCCTTCCTTCCTTCCTTCCTTCCTTCCTTCCTTCCTTCCTTCCTTCCTTCCATTCCTTTCTTTCCTTCCTTCTTGCCTCCCTGCCTTCCTTCCCCATCCCTATCACATTGTTCATTCATCTGTTCATTTGTTCCTTCCTTCCTTCTGTCTGTCTGTTCCAGACCTTCTGTCTGTTTTCTACTTTAAGGGTGTAAAATGTAAGAAGTTTTTTAGACTAAAGCAGGAAGCTGATTGGATCCTAGAAATGACTAAGGAACATGGTGCTTCATTCTTCACTTGTTAGTGATTCTGGATCTCTCCTTTGTCTAGCTATATAGAGAAGATGGACATTCTCACCAGATTCTCTGAAAGGGTGCTTTTGAAATGGAAAGAAAAGTTTCACTCTAGAAATTATGAGACCCTATTGGCAGATTAACTGGACTGACCTAATGTGAATATCAAAAGCTGCTAGGAGTGAGGTAATTATAAGGATTGTTCAAGGAAGTGGCTTCCAACTTTTTTTTTCATTCTGGATATCCTGCAGCACCCTGCAATAATGTTCATCATTATTTAGCACAATGCCTGGCACATAATAGGAGTTTAATTAATTATTATTTACTGATTGATTGACTGGCTCCCATATATAGGGCAACTCTGGCTAATATTTTCCTTTTGAAAAACCTGGACAAACAACATTTGCCTTTATCCAGATGTGTGGTGCATCTTCTGTTTTCTTTGAATTAAACAAATAAACAAACCAGTATCTTCTGTCTTAGAATCAATTCTAAGTATCAGTTTCAAGGCAGAAGAGCAGTAAAGGCTAGGCAATTGGAGTTAAGTGACTTGCCCAGGGTCACACAGCTAGGAAGTGTCTGAGGCCAGATTTTAACCTAGGACCTCCTGTCTCCAAGTCTGCTGCCCTGTCCACCGAGCCACTTAGCCACCTCCGTTTTCCATAATCCTTCAGTGTTTCTGATAGTAGCTTAGACATCACATGTGCCAATACAGGAGGAGGTAGTTCATCTGATTTCATCATTGCTAGGTGCTCTAACTCTCACCTTGTTAACTTCCTATTAGTCAGTTTTTGGTCTGTGCTTCCCTTGTCTAAAGACCTTTCTCCTTGGCAGAGAAAATAGAAACAAAACAATACTTGACCAGTTCTGCTTTCTCTTTGCCATAAGGCATAATCATCCACTCTTTACACTCTGGGTATTCATTTCACCACAAACGGTCCGTCATTCCAACCCCAACTCTAGCAGTGAGTTCCTGCTGTTGTCAAGGACCAGATTGAGTATAGACTTTTGCCTAGTTGGTTATTCTACCTTTTGAAGGATAACATTAAGGCAAGTCAAGAAATGATTAACTATTCTGCTTTTGGCATAGAGAGCTCAAGCAGATGGATATCTGGATACCTGAAGTCTCCCATCATGACTATATTAAAGTCTTTGTGCCAGACTTGTAATCGATTTTCTTAAACCCATGGATTTAGAGCTGGAAGAGATGTTTTGGATCATCTAATTCTGACCCATCATTTTCCAGATAAGGAAACTGAGGCCTACAGAGATTGTGACATACAAATAGTAAATTGTTTGACTGGATTTTGAACCCAACTCTGTTGAGTCAAAATCTTATTATATATTTTAAAACTCTATTTTGATGTATCCTTCCTTTCCATTACACAATGCACTCTCTTCCTTATCTGTTTTTCTTCTTCTCTGTAGGCTCTCTAGAATACTTTGATGACAAAATTGTCTGTTTCTTCCTCCATTGATCTTTACAGATACTTTCTGCTGTGCCTCCCCATTTCTGATCTCTGCTTTCCTTAAACATGTCTTCTTAATATTGAGTACCACCAATCTCATCCCACTCCAATTTTTACCTAGCTTATTTTTTTGAATAAGAAATTTATTAATAATATCATCCATTCATATTCTAATAATTGGTTTCCCCCTCTTTTTTCCTTATTATAAAGATGACTCTGCAGGAGGATGGAGGGATACATTAGGAAATGAAAGGGATATCAAAACAAAAGATGTTAATAGAATTTTAAAATATTGCTCTTAGTTTGCAGAAGTCCTCTATGATTTTTAAAAAATGAAAGGAAAAGAGAATATTTCCACCACATTTCTGTGATTTATTTGGGGTTGAATTTTCCTTCTTGTGTTAGGACCTCTGTTACCTCTTCCCTAAACTTTGGGCATTGGTATTACCATCTGAGACTCTTTTTCATTGATTTTTGTCATTTAGGAACTTTTGACTATCAAATTTCTTTGTAGCTTCCCTCCATGGTATAATCTGGGTGGACATATATAGTCAGTTTTCTTCTTCAATCTTTTTTTTTGTTTTAATTTAAAACTATTTTACTCTAATTTATGAAGCCCTAGATGAATACATTATTTTTAGCTTTTGTCCATACTTGGTTAGGAGCCAGTCATGTTTATATTTTATACTGGGATTTGGAATTCCAAATCTCATTCATAGATAATCCCTTTTAGTCAATTGGTACCCCACACCCCCAATCAATTGATTCCTTTTGTATCCCTTACCTTTGGTGGGTAGATTCATGTAGGCACAAATGGTACTCTTAGAAGGAATGTAGAATAGCAAAATATTTCAAGATTTGGGCAGGAAGCTGAAGAATGAAGTGAAGTGGACAAGCATTTATTAATTGACACATATGCCAGGCACTGTACTGAGTGCTACAGATACAAAGAAACCCAGAATTATTCCTGTTCTCAAGGAGTTCACAGTCTAATGGGGGAAAATATAGAAACAAGTATAAAGGAGCTTCATAAGGCATAAACTAGAGATAATCTTAGATAGAAGACATGAAGAAAGAAGCATTAGGAAAGGCTTCTCACACGGTGTTTTGTTTCCCATCACTACTACCCACCAAAGGTAAGGGATACAAAAGGAATCAATTGATTGGGGGTGTGGGGTACCAATTGACTAAAAGGGATTATCTATGAATGAGATTTGGAATTCCAAATCCCAGTATAAAATATAAACATGACTGGCTCCTAACCAAGTATGGACAAAAGCTAAAAATAATGTATTCATCTAGGGCTTCATAAATTAGAGTAAAATAGTTTTAAATTAAAACAAAAAAAAAGAATCCCTTTGAATATAGATAACAGACATTTTGTCAGAAATATAAACACTGCACATTCAACGCAAGTCACTACAAAACTTTCATCCCCAATTTGGCCTTATATTTTAAATTGTTCATGTATATTCAGGAATTTACTTTTTAATTTATTCACAAGAGGATGTAAGAGAATCTTCCCTTTACCTTTCCTTCAAAATAATCACAGGTGACTTGCACCTGAGGTGAATAACATTTAACACTTTTATTGATATCTTTTGTTTTTCCATCACCTTTATATCCCAATGTATTCCTTTGCCTTCCCAGAGATCCATACTTATGCTGTTGTTCACTTTTTCTTTTTCACTCTTTTTCTTTTTCATGTCTGACTCTTCATGACTCCATTTGGAATTTTCTTGGCAAAGATCCTGGAGTAGTTTGCCTTTTCCATCCCTAGCTCATTTTACAAATGATGAAATTGAGGCAAACAGAGTTAAGTGATTTGCCCAGTGTCACACAGACATGATGAATCTAAGGGCAGATTTCAATTCAGGAAGATGAGTCTTCTTCATTCTAGGTCCAGCACTCTATCCACTACACCATGTAGCTGTCCTATCCTTATGCTATTATATTATATAACAACAGAGGCAGCTGTGACTCGGTGGTTAAGAGCACTGGATCTGGAGTCAGAAAGACTTGAGTTCAAATCCAGCCTCAGACACTTCCTAGCTGTGTGATCTTGGGCAAGTCACCTAACCTTTGCAGGCCTTGAAGACAGCAATGTGACTCAGTAGATAGAATAGTAGGCTTGGACTCAGGACATCCCGACTTCGAATATAGCTTTAGACACTTTCAAGCCATGTGATTCTGGACAAATTACTTAACCTTGATTGCTTGACAAAAGGATCACTGGAACTGGAGTAGAAAATGGCAAACCACTCCAGTATCTTTGCCAAGAAAACTCCATGGTTAGCTACGGTCCAAGGGGTCATGAAGAAGTGTTCATAATTGAACAACACCAGAATGTAATAGCTTGGGCTTTTCTGAAGAGGGGTACAACTTAGTAAAACTTCTAAAATTTTTGGGACACCCAAAATATAGTCACATTTTGGCAACCTATCATTTCTCTGCAGATATTCCTCTCCAACATCTATATCTCCAATCTTGAAAACTCTTCAAAAACACAGTCCTGCCACCCCAACTGCCCTGGTTATGCCATGTTCATTTCAAATTCAACTCCTTCCATATCATTTTTCTTCATAAACCTTATTCCAATGTCACTCCTTTAGTATGTAGAACCACCATTCATTCACCCATTGCACAGGTCATGCTATGGAGACTTTATTTGATTCTTGCTTTTTCCTCACTTCTCATAATATCCAATTAATTAATAAATTCACTTGATTCCCTTCTGGAAAAAAAATTGGAGAAGTCTGACATTACTTGTAGTACTCCATACACATAGTCCTCTAACTCTACAAAGAGTCAGAGATAAGTGCCTTCTTATATTTGTAAAGGGCTTAGCCTATAGGAAGTGCTCCTTGAATGCTTGTTCTCTTCCCCTTCGCCCATTTCCTTAGGGCTTTATAATTTTGCAGTATCTTGAGTTCACCGCTCTGTTTTCATTTATTATCTTGCATTCTCTGGGCATGTTATTTTCTTTTCTCTGTTTACTTCATCTTGTCTCAGTTCATATAAATCTTCCCATGTTTCTCTACCTCTGTAGCTCTCCCCGAGGTGCAGGAGATAAGAGTGTGGCACCTTTTGTTCTTTCTATTGGCAATATCTTCAAACAGACTGGCAAGAAAGACTAGTCTATAGCTACATTGTGGGGAAAAAAAGCCAGAGAGAGAAACATTAAGAAATAGAGCCAAGGAGAAAATATTTCTCTTGAAGAAAACATCCTGTGCACTTTAAAATTTAGAAAAGGATAAATTTTTTTCCCAGAAGAAACTGTTCTTTATTTCTCTCTGTAGCAAAGCATATTGCTGCTTAACCAGAGCTTTCATAAACTTCAAGTGGGCCATTTAAACAGTTTTACCGCTGGTTAATGTCCTGGATTGTGCTCACTCTTTCTACAATACCTAGCTAGTGTTTTGTTTTTATTAGAAATTCACCTATCCTTGTCTACTGAGGGGGAAAAAAAAAGAAATTATACCACAGAGCCCTGCGGAGAGCCCATAAAATGGCAGAGTTTCCTGAAGAAGACTGGCCTGAAACGGAAACCTCTGGCTGCCTGTGCTGTAATGAAATGCATGACTACAGGAGATAATAATAATTGCAGCAATAGCTCGTTACAGCTCCCAGATGATTTGGTGCTGTCAGGAGTGCACTGTCCTCTGACATCCCAAGAGGCAAGCAGCATCACTGACTGCAGGCCCTGATTGGTGCGGTGAAATATTGCTGGCAAAAATTAAAAGGTCCCAGTGTCAAAATAATTCATGATATGCATATCTTCCATTCTGATGAAACGGCTGATATCCGGATTAGCAAGATAATAAAACTGATCAGGCTACAGTTAAACAATTTAAGTTGGAGAGCTGTTCATTTTGTAGGTGTCACTTGTCAGATCAAGGGGTCAGAGCAGAATGAAAACCTCTCCCCGGTAACCTTCTGATGGTGGGGATCGGGAATGTTCTTCATGATTTGTCCAAAGTTTTCATCACTGTGCTGCCTCCTAGCATTACCACAGCAGGCTGTATTCTGACATTCAAATCCCGGGAATGACAGGTTATTAGGAGAAGAGAACTGGCTGCACATACATTAAGCACCATATCTCTGACCTGTAATTTGAACTGATAGTGATATTGTAATTGAGTGAGTTTAAAAAAAAAGACAGAGGAAGGGGACATGGAGATTCTTTATTAAAACCTGGGGAAGAAAAAAAGAATGTTTTCTTCCCCCCAGCCGATTTGTGTGTTCATAAAATAAGCTTTTCGGTGATGATTTATTTTCCATTTCTAAAAGGCTGAGCAGTGTGCATGGTGTTTATTTGGGATAACAGTTATTTAGCTGAGATAACAAAGCCTTCTCCCAGCCTTCTCTCCACATGCTGAGCATGCACAGATCAAAAGAGATTTGTCCCATGAAAAGAGTCTCTGGTTTTAAATAAAGGAGCTTAAAAACAACATCCCTGATAAAAGAGACCACTAGTATATATAGCCCATGGCCAGAACTGTGACCAGTAGCATTTGGCTGACACCCTCTTCTTTTCCGGGATGGTCACTGTACAGAACTAGCCTTCCCGTGCCAGGTGGAGGAGGTTGGTGATGGGGGAGCCCTATGTCATTGGTGTCAAGGACTTCATTGTGGACTTCATGTACCTTGGTGACTAATTTAATGTGTTCTAATGGGACTTGAAGTGATTCCTTTCAGGCTTTTCAAATGATAAGCCAGTCTGTAGGAACATGGCAGGGTGAGGGAAGCAGGAAAAGAGACTTGGGAATTGGAATTCACTCTAAGGTATGGAATACCATATGCCCCAAGTTTTCTCCTTTCCTGTCCTCAAATACCATAAAAGGGAGTTTTCATTCTCCAGGCTCCTATGAAAGCCTCAGTCTGTTACCTTGTAGATGATCCACAGGCTTCGTGACTTATTCTCAGCCTAGGGGATGAATTATTGGGAATTTAGAAAAGTAGAGGATTTTAGAAGGAAAAATACATTTTAGCTGTGGGTTCTAGCCTTTCTTCTAACACGAAGGGACTGTGCACTAGTCAGAGGTCCATAAATTTAGAGTTGGAAGTGACCTAGGAGGCCATGGAAGCCTCCTTATTTAACAGAGGAGGAGAGAGAATTATAGAGATGTTGTGACTTGCCAAGGAAACAGAGTGAGTGACTTAGTTAGGATATGAACCTGGGTCTTCTTTTTTAAAAAAAAATTAATTACTTTAAAAATTTTTAATTTTTATTGTCATGCAAAACACACTTCTATATTGTTCATTCATTGCACACTTGTACATAACCAGAACTCCCAAATAAAATCATAAATACTCCAATGTGAAAGATGACTCCAACAGTTTTTTTTCTGGAGGTGGATTGCATTCCCCGTCATAAATCTTTCAGGATCATCCCAGATCATTGCATTGCGGAGAGTAGCCAAGTCTTCACAGATAATTATTGTACAGTATTGCTGATATTGTGTACACTGTTCTCCCAGTTTTGCTTATTTTATTCTGCATTAGTTCCTGTAGATCTTTCCAGCTTTTTCTGAAATCATTTTGCTTATCATTTTTTAGAGCACAATAATATTCTATCACCAACATGTACCACAGTTTGTTCAGCCATTTCCCAATTGATGATCATCCCCTCAATTTCCAATTCTTTGCCACTACAAAAAGAGCTGCTATTAATATTTTTGTACATGTAAGTCCTTTCCCCATTTTTTATGATCTTTTTGGGATACAGACCCAGTAGTGATATTACCAGATCAAAGGACATGCACAGGTTCAAAGCCCTTTGGGCATAATTCCAAATTACCCTCCAGAATGGTTGGATCTGTTTACAACTGCCCTAACAAGGCATTAGTGTACCAATTTTGCCACACTCCCTTCAGCATTTACCATTTTCTTTTACTGCCATATTGGCCAATCTGATAGATATGAGGTGGTACCCCAGTGTTGTTTTAATTTGCATTTCTCTAATCAAGAGGAATTTAGGACATTTTTATATGATTATTGATGGTTTTGATTTCTTCATCTGAAAATGCTTGTTCATTTCCTTTGACCATCAATTAGGGAATGGATTATATTCTTATCAATATGACTTAGTTCTCTATAAATTTGATCTTTATCAGAGATATTTGTTATAAATTTCCTCCCAGTTCGTTCTTTCCTTTTTATTCTTAGTTACATTAATTTTGTTTGTACAAAAGTTTTTTAATTTAACACAATAAAAATTGTTCATTTTACATCTTATAATACTCTCTATCTCTTATTTGGTCATAAATTCTTCCCTCTCCAAATATCTGCCAGATAAACTATATAGTGTTCCCCTGATTTAGTCATGGTATCACTCTTTATATCAAAGTCATATATCCATTTTGACCTTATCTTGGTATAAAGTGTGAGATACTGGTCTATACCTAGGTTCTGCCATACTGTTTTCTAATTTTCCCAGCAATTTTTGTTAAATGCTGAATTTTTAGTCCAAAAACTAGGATCTTTGGAACCCAGGTCTTCTTGATCCCAAGTCCAGCTATCAAATAGGGACAAGACTTTATAACTTGCCTTTAAAGGGTTTTTTGAAAGAATCAAATACAATGACATATGAGGAATAATTTTAACAAAGTGTTTATTCCAACCCAAGGGATTATTCTGGCTTTTAAAAATGCTTTTCATAGTTTATTTTAATCATTTAGCTTCTTTTTAGGCATTTGAGGCATTCTTTGCAAAGAACAAATTCAGTGAGATGTGGGAACTCTGAGAAGTTAGGTGATAACTAGAAAAACGACTTTAAGATTTTTGATATTCAGTCTAATAATTAGCATTTTCTTTTCATATCATTTAATCTTTTCTGTCTTCATAGTTCCTATGGCAAACTGCACACATAGAAAGCTTTACCAACATTGTTGTGTGCTATTACTTCCTCCATTTTAAGGTGGTGAAACTGAGGTAGAAAGCATGAGGAACTTGTTAAATGTTAAAAAAAATGAATTGAAGATGAAAGTAAGAAAAGATAGTGAATCACTCCAACCAGAGTCCTCAGGTATAATTCAAGTAACCATGCCTTACAATAGAGGTTCTGGGTTTAGACTGAGTTCAATCTTAGGGGATTCTTCAAAAAAAACCTGCCTGACTAATTTGGCTCCTAAACAGGGCTTCCCCTGTGAACATCATAAGCACATGGGATTGTAGATTAAGAGTTGGAGGAATCTTATAATACCTTTATTTTAAAGTTGAGAAAATTTTGGCTCAGAGACATGAAGGTAGCACAGAGTATGATAAAGCAGGATTTGAATCCAAGTACTCTGATTCTAAATCCAGTGTCTTTTTAATTGGTCTGGGTTCAAATCAAGCCTCCTGCATTCACTTTCTAGCTATGTGAACCTTGGGCAAATCAATTAACCTGTTTTCCTCAATTTTCTCATTTATAAAATGGGAATAATAATTGTACCTATCTCCCAAGGTTGATGTGAGGATCAAATGAGCTTATACTAGTAAAATGTTTGGCATAATGCCTACATAGTAGGCACTATATAAATGTTAGCTATTATTATTATTATTATTATTATTATTATTAGTCTTATTATTATTATTAGTCTTTTGTCTAGGGCTTTCAGCTTCCATGCAAACACTCAGGCTTACGCAATATCAAATATAGAACAGACTTTATTTAACTTGATAGTAAACACAAACGACTCATATTGAACCCATGATAGTCAAGAAAATTTCCTTTCCCTTTCTAGTGGGCTTTCATCTTCCCTAGTGATCTACATAGTCCTATAGACATAGCCCTGCCTCTGATGAGCAAAGGGTAAACACTGAGGTTGTAGGGAGAAAGTATCATGCAATTGAAAGAGTGCTGAACTTGCAGTCACAAGACCAGCTACTTACTACCCAAGAGACTTTCAGTAAGTCTCTTAACTTCTCTGGGCAATTAGATTGTTTCTAATATTACTTTCATTTCTAAGCTCCCAACATAAAGACTAGTGAAAACTAAGACGGGAGAAAGAAGTGATTAGATTAGGAGTGAGGCTAATCAGGGAATGCTTCTTGGATGAACTTAATTTTGAAATGCTGATGCATACATACATGTATTAGAAAAGAGCTAAAAGAAGGAAATGCTATGGGCAAATGTTTTGAGCCAAATATAATTGTAATAAATATAAATTTGCATGAAGATCTTTCCAAAGAAAAATATTATTTAATATTGTAGTTTGATTAAATTGAGGAGAAGGTTGGACTAAAGCCACTTGGGAGGAGGATGAAAAAGATTCTACACAGTGTTTTGGGGATAACTATCTAACTATCTTGGATGTTTGGGTCTAATCCCACCAAGCTTATAACGAACTGTATGACATAGATCTTTAAAATCTCTTAAGATCTTATATTCTCAATAAGATGAAAATTAAGTATAGTTACTTAACAGTACCTGACCTGAGGATAATTTCTGCATACTCAGAACTTTGCACAACCAAGCATCCAACAAGTACAGATTATGGTTTGTTCAGGAATTTCATCTAACTGTGCTCCTGATGAGATGGACATGTTTAGAGGGAGCAGTTGATGTGTAAGAAAGCCCAATGAGAATTCTCTTGAGAAATAGAATATTTTGTTGGTCAATAGTTATTTTTAAATTTGCTTTTAAAGAATAAAACCTTTTATGTAATAATTTGTCATTTCACCTCTAAGACAATATATTTGGACTCCATTTCCCTCTACATTTTACTATAAGGATCTAGGCCCATTTGAAGTATCAAGAGGAGCATATTACTATATAACATCTCTCTTAGAATTCTAATGGAAGACATGGAATAGACCAAGAGTAGACAGGTGAGATTATCTGTTGGCAATTGATGTTAGCATTTCTTAAGCAAGAAAGGGCTTTAAAAGATTGCATGCCCTTTGATCCATCTATACCACTACTGGTTTGTACCCAAAGAGATTAAAAATATTTGTACCAAAATATTTTTAGCTACACTTTTTGTAGTGGCAAAAANTATTGATGGTTTTGATTTCTTCATCTGAAAATGCTTGTTCATTTCCTTTGACCATCAATTAGGGAATGGATTATATTCTTATCAATATGACTTAGTTCTCTATAAATTTGATCTTTATCAGAGATATTTGTTATAAATTTCCTCCCAGTTCGTTCTTTCCTTTTTATTCTTAGTTACATTAATTTTGTTTGTACAAAAGTTTTTTAATTTAACACAATAAAAATTGTTCATTTTACATCTTATAATACTCTCTATCTCTTATTTGGTCATAAATTCTTCCCTCTCCAAATATCTGCCAGATAAACTATATAGTGTTCCCCTGATTTAGTCATGGTATCACTCTTTATATCAAAGTCATATATCCATTTTGACCTTATCTTGGTATAAAGTGTGAGATACTGGTCTATACCTAGGTTCTGCCATACTGTTTTCTAATTTTCCCAGCAATTTTTGTTAAATGCTGAATTTTTAGTCCAAAAACTAGGATCTTTGGAACCCAGGTCTTCTTGATCCCAAGTCCAGCTATCAAATAGGGACAAGACTTTATAACTTGCCTTTAAAGGGTTTTTTGAAAGAATCAAATACAATGACATATGAGGAATAATTTTAACAAAGTGTTTATTCCAACCCAAGGGATTATTCTGGCTTTTAAAAATGCTTTTCATAGTTTATTTTAATCATTTAGCTTCTTTTTAGGCATTTGAGGCATTCTTTGCAAAGAACAAATTCAGTGAGATGTGGGAACTCTGAGAAGTTAGGTGATAACTAGAAAAACGACTTTAAGATTTTTGATATTCAGTCTAATAATTAGCATTTTCTTTTCATATCATTTAATCTTTTCTGTCTTCATAGTTCCTATGGCAAACTGCACACATAGAAAGCTTTACCAACATTGTTGTGTGCTATTACTTCCTCCATTTTAAGGTGGTGAAACTGAGGTAGAAAGCATGAGGAACTTGTTAAATGTTAAAAAAAATGAATTGAAGATGAAAGTAAGAAAAGATAGTGAATCACTCCAACCAGAGTCCTCAGGTATAATTCAAGTAACCATGCCTTACAATAGAGGTTCTGGGTTTAGACTGAGTTCAATCTTAGGGGATTCTTCAAAAAAAACCTGCCTGACTAATTTGGCTCCTAAACAGGGCTTCCCCTGTGAACATCATAAGCACATGGGATTGTAGATTAAGAGTTGGAGGAATCTTATAATACCTTTATTTTAAAGTTGAGAAAATTTTGGCTCAGAGACATGAAGGTAGCACAGAGTATGATAAAGCAGGATTTGAATCCAAGTACTCTGATTCTAAATCCAGTGTCTTTTTAATTGGTCTGGGTTCAAATCAAGCCTCCTGCATTCACTTTCTAGCTATGTGAACCTTGGGCAAATCAATTAACCTGTTTTCCTCAATTTTCTCATTTATAAAATGGGAATAATAATTGTACCTATCTCCCAAGGTTGATGTGAGGATCAAATGAGCTTATACTAGTAAAATGTTTGGCATAATGCCTACATAGTAGGCACTATATAAATGTTAGCTATTATTATTATTATTATTATTATTATTATTATTATTATTATTATTATTAGTCTTTTGTCTAGGGCTTTCAGCTTCCATGCAAACACTCAGGCTTACGCAATATCAAATATAGAACAGACTTTATTTAACTTGATAGTAAACACAAACGACTCATATTGAACCCATGATAGTCAAGAAAATTTCCTTTCCCTTTCTAGTGGGCTTTCATCTTCCCTAGTGATCTACATAGTCCTATAGACATAGCCCTGCCTCTGATGAGCAAAGGGTAAACACTGAGGTTGTAGGGAGAAAGTATCATGCAATTGAAAGAGTGCTGAACTTGCAGTCACAAGACCAGCTACTTACTACCCAAGAGACTTTCAGTAAGTCTCTTAACTTCTCTGGGCAATTAGATTGTTTCTAATATTACTTTCATTTCTAAGCTCCCAACATAAAGACTAGTGAAAACTAAGACGGGAGAAAGAAGTGATTAGATTAGGAGTGAGGCTAATCAGGGAATGCTTCTTGGATGAACTTAATTTTGAAATGCTGATGCATACATACATGTATTAGAAAAGAGCTAAAAGAAGGAAATGCTATGGGCAAATGTTTTGAGCCAAATATAATTGTAATAAATATAAATTTGCATGAAGATCTTTCCAAAGAAAAATATTATTTAATATTGTAGTTTGATTAAATTGAGGAGAAGGTTGGACTAAAGCCACTTGGGAGGAGGATGAAAAAGATTCTACACAGTGTTTTGGGGATAACTATCTAACTATCTTGGATGTTTGGGTCTAATCCCACCAAGCTTATAACGAACTGTATGACATAGATCTTTAAAATCTCTTAAGATCTTATATTCTCAATAAGATGAAAATTAAGTATAGTTACTTAACAGTACCTGACCTGAGGATAATTTCTGCATACTCAGAACTTTGCACAACCAAGCATCCAACAAGTACAGATTATGGTTTGTTCAGGAATTTCATCTAACTGTGCTCCTGATGAGATGGACATGTTTAGAGGGAGCAGTTGATGTGTAAGAAAGCCCAATGAGAATTCTCTTGAGAAATAGAATATTTTGTTGGTCAATAGTTATTTTTAAATTTGCTTTTAAAGAATAAAACCTTTTATGTAATAATTTGTCATTTCACCTCTAAGACAATATATTTGGACTCCATTTCCCTCTACATTTTACTATAAGGATCTAGGCCCATTTGAAGTATCAAGAGGAGCATATTACTATATAACATCTCTCTTAGAATTCTAATGGAAGACATGGAATAGACCAAGAGTAGACAGGTGAGATTATCTGTTGGCAATTGATGTTAGCATTTCTTAAGCAAGAAAGGGCTTTAAAAGATTGCATGCCCTTTGATCCATCTATACCACTACTGGTTTGTACCCAAAGAGATTAAAAATATTTGTACCAAAATATTTTTAGCTACACTTTTTGTAGTGGCAAAAAATTGTAAAATGAGGGGGTGTCCCTTGATTGGGGAATGGCTGAACAAATTGTGGCATATGGTGGTGATTGAATATTATTGTGGTATAAAGAATGATGAAATGCTTGATTTCTATATGAACTTCTATATGAACCATGAACTAATGCAGAGTAAAATGAGCAGAACTAGGAGAACATTATACACAGTAACTGAAACATTGTGGGACAATCAAATGTAATAGACTCTGCTACTAATAGCAATGTAACAATCAAAAACAATCCCATGGAATTTATGAAAAAGAATTCTATCCACATCTAGAGAAAGAACTATGGGAGGAGAAACACAGAAGAAAAACATGTGATTGATTACTTCGTTATATGGCTATATGATTTGGGGTTGTGGTTTTAAAAATATTATTCTATCACAAATATGAATAATATGGAAATAGGTTTTGAGTAATAAGACATGTATAAACCAGTGGAATTACTTCTCAGCTCCAGGAGGGGGGAGGGAAGAGGGAAGGGAAAGAACATATATCATGTAGCCATGGAAAAATATTCTTAAAAAAGAAAAAGAAAAAAAAGAATATGCTTTCCAAAATAATAAAACTTTGTAAGCTTGAATCCATTGAGGCTTTGTTTTGTAGCCTTCTACAAATGGAGATAGCAGTGTGTGTGTGTGTGTGTGTGTGTGTGTGTGTGTGTGTGTGTGTGTGTGTGT